>NC_089017.1:65999095-66128378 GCF_963932015.1 Anas acuta | reverse complement strand
CATCATATTTTCTCCCCCTGTCCTTCTGAGGAGGGGGAGTGAGGGAGATGGATGGTGCAAAACCACCACAACCACCATTCTGATGTTACACATGTCAAAATGGAAATGTGCGACAGCTGCCTAAATCTACAAACCTGTAGATTTAGTAGATGCTGGAGAGGAGAAAAAAAATGAGGGAGTATGATCATGACTTTCTAGTCTTTGTTTTGCACCTTTAGTTTACATTTCTATGTGGTCCCTCAGATGCGGTCTAAGAGACTTTCTGGTTAAGGATCTGGTATTTCTCTCCTCAAGAAACAAATAGACTAACCTAGCAGGTCCAACACAGAACTGATATCCAAAGACAGTGATTCAACAAATAAGGAAGACAAAACAGGATGTATTTCAGAAGGGCATGCTTCAGCCTTGTATCAGTCCATTGTCATTTTGAAGAAAAAAGTGAAAGCTTGCAGCAGCAGAATCTATAATTGCAAGAAAATTAAGTGAAACTGTTTCCAAGGTTTACTACTGATAGTTATAAATACACTGAAAATTGTGTCAGACTATGTACCTCCTTTAGCCATTCTGCTAAATCTAGATTATTCTATGGTGCATGCTAAAATGATAAAGAAAAGTAATTACTGTAAAAGTGGCTTGTGGTAAAGTGAAATCTACCAATATACATACAGCTGCTAAGAGGTAGTAAGAGATGTTTTATCTTTGTCCACAAGTTCAAGCACGGAGTTTCTATCAACAGAAGGAGAACAGAATTCATACATAAATGTCAGTACAAAAGAATGGCAATGATAGTCTGGAGTTTGTAGGATATTATATATTATGGAGGACATTGCCTCTGTAGTTTCATTCCTTGTTTCCTAAGGAAACAGAAACTTATGTATAATTTAACAATACATAGAAGATAGCTGGCTTTCATCAGTAGTTTTCTTCCCAGCTAGAGCAATCTACTAGACCCTATCTTTTTCCTACTTGTTTGATCCAAAACATTTAGGTACAGGATATAAAAGCTATCGACTGAAAAGCTGGAAGTCTCAAAAGAAAGTGTAGTTAGTGTCTGAATCCAAATTTCTCCTAGTGCATTGCTAGCAGTTTACTTATTGAAAGTATTAGAGTAGGGTAGCATGTAGAGGATAGTACAGTAGCTTTGCCCTTTTCAGTCAGAAGTGGCCAGAATCAGGACTTCCAGATCCAGGAAGTCCATTTCAGTTTTCACTGAGCTGACAGAAATTATATCTGAAACACATGTTCTATAACATCATTTGTCCAGGACATACATTAACTTAGAAATATTTTTGCAGAGCACAGAGACTAAAGATTGGAACAGTTTTATGGCAGCAGGTGCTGAAATCTTTTATAAATAGTTGCTGCATACTAGCAATGCAAAGCTTCATCTGTAATACAGCTCATTCTCCTGTGTGTGTCATGAGAGCAGGATGTAGGAGCACAGCAATAAGTAGGAACAAAGGTTTTCTTAATGGGGTGAGGAAAGGGGGGAAGTTGGTTGTAATATAAATAATTACACTTTGGTTTATCTTTCAGTTCTCCAGCTTTGATACACTTGGTGAGATTGCTCAAGTTGTAATTGCTAAAGAGACATAATTCAAAGGCCTACATAATTGATTCCCAAATTATGATATTATTTGCTGTGCCCTTGGGCCTTACACCTTCAGACTAACACCGTGGGATTAATACCTAATTATGTTTTACAACTAATTGTTAACAGGTGATCCTATTGATATTGGCAAGCAACTTCCATTAAGAAGAGTTTGACTGTCTATTGTAGTAGTCTCTTCTCTTTAAGGTGTCTTTAAGGTGAAAATAATAGGTTTTCTATTTTCTGTATAACAGACAAATCACCTATCTAGGTTCAAGTGGTTCAGAGACAATCAAGTATATCCATATCATATCAAGCATCAGTATACTGTCTGATGGATCTCAGGGTGTCTTTATTCTGTTTCTCCATAGTCAGGCAATTCGCGTAAATAAATAAATGATATAAGGTGCTTCAAGCTGTATTTAAAAGAACAAAAATATTGTGGAACCGAAAGAAGTAATAGTCAAAAAAACAAAAACACAAACAAACAAACAAACAACAAAAAAAAAACAGAAGTTGGACACCCAGTTTCCATTGAATTGTTGACAGCAGCATGTATCTGACTTCTGTGTGTCTTTAAAGATCACAATTTTCTGTGGGTCACATAAAAATAACAGGGTTAAATAGATCTCTTTTCCTGTGAGATTTTAAACAGGGCAGCTATCCTTTCAAACCAGCTTTCTGCTTTTAAAGACCAGTCCATCTGTTTAAAAATTCTAAATATGTTGCTTTTAGCTTGCCAAAGTTGCTAGTCGCTGGATAGTACTATCCAGAAATCTCAGTGTGGGGACAATGAGAGCAATGTTTGGACAATGGGAACGGGTTGCCCAGGGAGGTGGTGGAGTCACCATCCCTGGGGGTGTTCAAGGGAAGGTTGGACGTGGTGCTTAGGGATGTAGTTTAGTGGGTGACATTGGTGGTAGGGTGATGGTTGGGCCAGATGATCTTGGAGGTCTTTTCCAACCTTAATGATTCTATGATTCTGTGATTCTATGAATGTCATGATTACTTTTTTTTTTTTTTTGTTAACATCAGCATTCAGTACAACAAACACAAAACTAGGAAGCAAACTCCACTTTCTTTTCTGCAAAGAAAGTTACTCACAAAATGTATGCCTTTCCATTTATTCCTGAAAAGAATTAAGAAAAAGTCAAAACCATTAACGTTCGTTGCAAAGTGTGCAAATTTTGTGCTATGGAACTGAGACCAATAGCTGCTATCATGGAATTTCATTGCACTTAGAACTTCCATTGCAGGTTTGCCTGATGCTTTACATTCCTTTATGCAACAAGAATCAGAATCTCGATGCTTACCTGAACAGTTTTGACATAAATTTATTTTCCTTCTGAACTCATGCTTACTTCAAAATTGCTAACACCACTTCCTATTCCATCTGCCTTAAAAAAGGTTACTGCTTTCCTCACATTTTTAAATGCACAATATACAAATGATGAGGATATCGATAGCTTTAAATTGATTTGTAAAAATCTTTACATTCTTTGCATCTTTTAATGGGGCTGGGTAATTGGAAGTGCAAAGTTTGTATGTTAAGTCTGCAGATTCACAGCTGCTTTCATCTGAACAGTGGTTATCTGTAGATTATATTTTGCAGAAATAAATAAATAAATAAATCTTTTGAAGAGAATGACCTTTCAACATAAGCTGGCTCCTGTGTCCCTTCTTTCTTTAATCCTTTGTCCCCAACACTGCTGCTAATGCACACATTAGTCACAGTAGAAACAGTTAAGAGAGAAGTAGTCAGTTTCTTGTCAGTCAAACATATGGCACTTTTTAAATCTGCTGGGATTAGGATTAGAAACAGCTATTAGTCCCCTATTCACTTTCCAAGTAATGTAAGTGGACCAATTTATATAAAGTTTATGTCCGTACACCAGCTGTTCACAAAAATTAAAGGTAATTACAGAGGCCTAGAACATCAGACACTTGCAAAGATATATAGAGGAAAAGTGGTCTAAAATTATTGTAGCCCTGTCTAATCTATTTCTAGAAAATACTAGTTTTAAACATTCAGAACTTCAGAATTCTAGGGCACATGTTGAACTAGACAATTTTAAATTGTAAGTCTTTAGGTCTTTAATGATAGTGTGATTGTCAAATTCCCACTTATGTTTGGTGGTTTTTTGTCTGTTTGTTTTTCATGATAGAGTGCAGTATTTATTGCTGTTAATAAATGAGTTAGAATATACAGATATGTATATGTGTGTGAATATGTGTATAAATATTTGTACATAAAAGTCAGTCCTGATCCCATGAAATTAAGTATTGCTTTTTTTATTATTATTATTAAAAATTAAGGACTATCCCACTGAAATATACAATCAGGTGTAGCTCCATTTCACCTTTTAAAATTAGTACTAGTATTTCTCAGTCACATGCAAATTTGTCAATAATTTCCTTTATTTGTTCATTTTATAGTAGACCAGAATTTCCCTATATATCTTAAATTTACTTATTCACTAGTCCTTAATATAGCCTTAATATAATGGAAGATTGAGGAGCAATGTAATCCAAAACTGTACTTCTGTATTATGGATAATATGGCTCTTCTGATCAGTCTGTCAAATTTTTAATATCAATTCCAGCTATATCGCTGGAATATATTTGTTGTTGTATTTTGCTATATTTGTTGTTGTATTTTGTTATATGTATGTTTTGTATGTTGTTGTGTTGTGCTATTCAACTAAAATTTAGAGCAGTTGATAGTATTTAAAAAGACAAAACTCTGAAAAGGAGTCCTCATCAGAAGTCTTCATCTGAATGGAAATCCCAGCCTACTGTGCAGGAAATATTCTTTGTCCTTACAGGATGAATAAGACAATTACCAATTGTGAGAACTGACACAGACAAAATGGAAAGGCAATAAAATTTAACACTGTGATGTTCACTTAACAAAATATTTGATTGCATTATGAAAAGAAAAAAAAAAAATCATAACACTTGAAAATCTCATTAAAAAAGAGAATGAGAAAATCTAATTACAAGAGTTGACCAAAAAAAGAGAGGCTATTTTTAATTTTGTCTTGAGCAAGACTGAGGTGTTAATTCAGATGATGCTCACAGAATCACAGAATAGAATCATGTTATATCCAGAATTATAAAATATTTAAAACAATTATTGTTCCAAAGACCCAGAGGCAAGTAAATTTTTCAAAATGCTTTCTGCATATTTGAATTATACACAGTGCTTAGTAGCTGGATCAAAGACTTATAATCAAGTAAGACATAGATAACCTGAGCAGTCCAGTTGGAAAGATACTTAAAATCTTAGAACAGTAGAATATCAAGTAATTACAAAAATTAAGTAGCATCATGTCTTACAAGGAAAATTATTTTTTCTACAAATTTCTCAGAAACTATTTACTTTGTCAATATTTAGTTGCTGAGGTACTATCAGTATTCAGTGAGACTGAAAAATTATCTTGGATCACAAACTAAAACATAGAAAACAGACAGCTGGATCAAAAGGTCATTTTTCATCATATCTAAGGGTTAGATTTAAACCTCAGAAATCTGTGCTAGATCTTGTCTTTAACAATATTCATTGATCTGCATAGGTCAGCAGGGAATAAGGTGGCAAAATTTGTAATGACAGTTATCTATGTGGTTCTCTAATCACATGGCATTAGCCACTCTTTGAGATTGGTCCAATTTATCTTCATTGTGATCATCAATTGCTGTGTAGAATTAAAGTTTGGCCTTCGTGGCATAAATAAATGCGACTGTATAACTAAAACTCTGATAGCTAAAATGTTTGTTTGAAAATTATTTGTATAAAAATATAATTAAATGAAAAGTTACCCATCTGTGCACGAAGAAGGAATGGAATGTTGGGTGTTGTATTTTATTTTTATTTTTATTTTTTGGTTTGGATTTGTTTTTGTTTTTGTTTTTTTCTTTGCTTGATTGTAATGGTTTGATTGCTACAAATTTTCTTAATCACAAATTTAGCAAATTTATGAGGCCAAAATTAGATAAGAATAGGTATTATTACATGTCCAGCTATACAGTAAGTTCATAAAAAAAAAAAAAAAAAAAAAAAAAAGCTTAAGACAGGATCTATATTCACCATATATAAAAGAGGACGGAGTGTCAAGACAGCCCTTGATTCTGACCACCTATGGACTGGAAGACCATCAGATCATAGAAATGCTAATCAATAAAGTAATTGTTTCAGTAATTCAAATATTGATTGCCCAGGTGTCACAGATGTTCTGTTAAATTAAGCTCTGCTTTACAGATTGTTTGCACTGGGATTGTTCTAGAAGCTATGGGTAATGTGCAAAATCCTAATTTGACTAACAGTTTCTAGTATGCTTATATACTTTTGTAGGTACAGCAAACTGTCGCAGTTGGTTGTGATTTTATTTCAGGCTTCTGTATATGCCTGGGGAAAAAACAAACAAACAAACAAAAAAAGTTCAAACTTAAATGAGTTCTCCATTTCTAAGGAAGTTACAGATACTGAAGAGCAGAGAATCTACCTTGATTAAAGAATATTACTTTAATCACTTCAACCTTGGATCCACTTTGAATATAGAAAACCTGTTTAGCTTATGCTTGATGTCTTTGGCTACTTTTCTGAAGCCTGTGTATAGGTTTCACAAAGAACATGAGTAGACAAGGATCCCTTCAGCTGAAAATCACTTCTGTCTTTCAGAGCTTTTGGTATTTATGTTTCTCTTCACCAGAAAATAATTGGCACTTGGCATATTTTTTGTTTTCTTCTTGTGGTTTCCCAAAGTCCTAAAGTCCTCCAGTCCATCAACTGAATCTCCTTACATTAAAGTTTTACTGAGGAATTTCTTAGGTATTTGAGGGACTGGAAGTTCTACATTAAATTCTCATGATGTATCAGACAGTGGAAAATATTTAGATACCTAACTGATTTCATCAGTAGCAACAGGCAGAAATATAGGGTAGGTACCATAAACTTTTGAATAAATGCTTCCACTGCCAGCCTGAAATGCAAAAAACTGTAACATTATTCTGGTTTTCCTGAAGAATCTGGGGTTCTAGCTGAATTTGGTAATAGAGAGTACACATCTCGGATACCTGGTATGTACACAATTGATGGCATAAGTCATTCACTGGCATAAGTCCTTTAAGGATGGTTATCCTTAAAAGGAAGCACTTTGGAGCCCTAAAGAAAAGCATTCTATTTTTCTTCTACTGGTATTAGTATTGAATCTATATTTTTTTGGTCAGATATTTTTTTCCCGAATGAATTCACACTAATGTCAGTGCCTTTCTGTGACCATAAATTTTGATTCATGCCCTTGAATATAAAGGGCTGAGCTGCTGTGACTGAATCTGGCCAAGAAACCCCAGAAGCAAAGTAGCAGCAAGCAGAGGAGCACTGCCTTGTAGAAAAACGTGTATGCAACATCTGTTATTCTAGAATCAAAGAAATCTCACATACATAAATAAAGCCTCAAAGCACTTCTGTAAGTCATGTCTATCCAACTATACTGAATCTTTGTGCTCAAAATACAAGTGTCTTCTCCAAACTGATAATGGGCAATGGTTGTACAAGGAATGGCAATCCATTGTCCTGTCTACCTGACTTCACAAAAATGCAGTCTTTATATTCCTGTTAGACTAATTGCAAGTATGCTGTTTTAAAATACATATTCTGATTTTTGACCTTTATCTCCCTTGTTCATGCTTGAGGAAACAAAAAGTCAGTGAATGGTTACTTTGTGTGTACATGTATAAGAGAGACAAAAAACGGAACAAAATTCTTAGTTTGATTAATAGTTAGGTCTTAGTTTGTTTGGTCTTATTTTGATTAATATATTTCCTGTGGTTTCTAATCTCATTTGGAAATTACCCAGTGGAGAACAGATATGATTTCATGTATGTTAGTCCTGCTTTTCTGAAAATAAAATGTGGTGATATCATGACAACTTTGTTTCTGCTTCTTTGTTAAAGGATCAAGAACAAAAGCAATCATACCTTTCCTTTGTACATTTTTTGTCTCTCTGTCTCTTTTATATTGTTGTATGCAATTTACAATACGTAGGAATTATTGTATATTCTCCCGCCTCTTTTAATTCTATAAAATAACCATTATTTTAGTGAGATTTAAGAGCCATTGTAGAAACAACAACAACAACAAAACATGGAGGAAAGGGAGAAAATATCACATCTTGAGTAGTGCTTTTATAGTTTTAATAGTCTGCAGATATAAGCTAGACAAGATTTATATAGAGAGAATATATGTTTTATTAGACTGATTTATATGGTAAAGAAAAGGATGAGATTTTGGACACATAAGTCCGTTTTAGTAATATGCAACAGAATAATAACAGTAGACAGAAACCAAAGGCACTGAAAATAATTCGCAATTCAATCATGGTCTTTACTTGTAAGAACTACTAAGAAAAAGGTAAAATAGGTAAGAAAAAGAAGAAAAAAAAAAAAAACAGAACAAAACAAAACAAAACAAAAAACAAAGCCATTTAAATTAAATACTAGGAAACTGTTTCATGAAATCCTCATGTCCAACCTTGTTGTGAATCCTGTGCAAAAATATATTGTTAAATTTAAGGGCCTGATTATTTTCATTAGCTAAACACACAATTAAATAGCTCTTTGTCTAAAAATGTCTTTTAAATTTATGTCCTAAAGGATCAATAGAGGGTGAACCAAAAATGAGAGCCACTTTAAAGGAAAACTCTGATTGCTTTGAGGCTGGGAAGAAAAGTGAATTTCTGACCCTTCATCATGCATCCTTAGATTTAAAACATGATATTCTGCACATTTAAAAAAAAAAAAAAAAAAAGAGTTGGAATGAGCTGCCAGAAGATGGTTTCTCATACAATATCCTGATACCTATACTTATGTTATGAAAGAGTAGGAGAGAAGCAAAGGGAAATGATGACTCATCCGGACAGGTAGGATTCAAGATTAGGTTATCAATAAAATCTTTTGTAGCCGCACTTTCTATTATGCTTATAATGACTCATCAGTTTATTTTTGAAAGTGGAATGTAAAATTTTTGATATGCTGGAGAGGAAAAAGTTTCAAGAAACTCAGAAAATCCTTTTTTTTTTTTTTTTTTTCAAATCAGTTGCTTCAGGTAATACTGATTCAGTTTGGACCTTCTGTCTCATGCACAAAAACAATTAGGACAGAAATCTGAGTTATTAATACCACAAGATTCAGGAACTTCTTTAGTAGAACTGCAGAGTTCTGTATCCCTTTCATATAAAGATCCAGCATTCCTCAACCTGAAAAAAAAAAAAAAAGGAAAAAAAATAAAAAAATAAAAAATAAAAAAAAGACAAATCTTATACTGAATTATGTGGAAAATCCTATCAAGAAACAACCTTTGCCTTCAGGAAGCATGGCCTAGACAACCAGGCCAAAGCATTTAACCCAGGTAACAGGGCCTCAGGAGATCCATGAAGAAAGGTTGACAGAACTGGAGATCTTCAGCCTAGAGAAGAGAAGGCTCCAGGGTGACCTCATTGCAGCCTCTTCAGGACTTAAAGGGGTCTTATAAAAAATATGGAGAATGACTCTTTGCTCAATCAGATAATGGCAGGACAAGAGGGAATGGTTTTAAATTAAAAGAGGGGAGATTTAGATTAAAGGTTAGGAGAAAATTCTTCCATCAGAGGGTGGTGAGGCACTGGAACAGAGAAGCTGTGGATGCCCCATCTCTGGAGGTGTCCAAGACCAGGTTACATGAGGCCCTGAGCAACCTGATCTAGTGGGTGGTATCCCTGCCTATGGCAGGGGGGTTAGAATTAGACGACCTTAAAGACCCCTTCCAACCCAAGCCATTCTATGGTTCTATGATCATCTATTTCCACCCCCCTGCCATGGGCAGGGACACCTCCCACTAGACCAGTTGCCCAAATCCCCATCCAACCTTCAGTCACTCAAACTGATCCGCTGCTGTTAGCTTCATCTGCAAAGCCAGCTGCATTTGCTATTACACTGAAACAGAAAAATACTTAAAAAAAGGAAACTGCTATTTACTTTATCTAAAAAACAAACATCCAAACAACAACAACACATAATAATTTCAGCTGTAGTATATAAATTAAAGTAATACAGACACCAGAACTATATTTTTTTATTTCTCTGACTGTGAATAATGCATTAACATGGATGGGGTATGCAGACAGGGAGTGCCACGACAGGAGGAGTGGTGCAGCAGTTTGCACACCCACTAGCAGGAGAAAGGTGGTGATCTCTGCCAGCAGGCCAGCTGCCATCATCTCCTCTCACCACCACGCTTAGGTGGCAGCCTTGAAGGTCTCTCTGTCCTGTTGTAGTCTCTGCAAGCCTACCAAACAGCTGGAGGGCTCCAGGAATTATCACGGCTGATCTTTTCGGCCTGAAAAAAAGGAGGCTGAGGGGAGACTTCATCACAGTCTACAGCTTATTCATGAGGGGGAGTGGAGGGGCAGGCACTGATCTATTCTCTTTAGTGACCAGTGATAGGACCTGAGGGACTAGTGTCAAGCTGCGACAGGGGACACTCAGGCTGGACATCAGGAAGAGGTTCTTCACTGAGAGGGTTGTTATGCACTGGAACAGGCTCCCCAGGGATGTAGTCACTTCACTAAGCCTGTTAGAATTTAAGAAGCATTTGGACTGTGCTCTTAGTCATATGGTCTGAATTTTTGGTTAGACCTGTGTGGTGCCAGGAGTTGGACTTGATGATCCTTATGGGTCCCTTCCAATTCGGAATATTCTATGATTCTATGGTTAGGCAGTGCTCTGAGCCCCTTGGAAGTGTGGTGGTTGAGACCAGGCAAGCACTGTACCCTGCAGCAGCCAGGAACTGTGTTCCTAACCAGGCCAGCCTGGGATAACTGTAGGTGTATACCCAGACAGAGCTTCCTCTCAAGGAAGCTGCTTTCCAGGTAGAGGGCTGCAGATTTTGCAGTCCACACTTCTGGGTGGAGGAGGATAGGAGGTCCTCCTGTGGTAGGTGTGTGCTGGTGGAGTCCTACAGGCAGCAGATGGAAGAACTCCAGGAAGAAGTTGGCTGGTTACACTGAATCAGGAAAGAGAAACAATAAACACATAGAGTATTACTTGAGACATTGCATGGAGAATTACTAGGACCCCAGCACACTGGCCTTCAAGGACTAGCACAAAAAGAATCTCAACAAGTCACAGATAGCACCTTGGAAAAGGAGGTGTCAGGGTCTCTGCTAAGTCATGGCAATAGGATGATGATTCTGTATGTTTCCTCTAAGTACCAACCAACAAGCAATATGAAGTTTTGGCAGTGGTTGAAATCAAAGAGCAAGACTCACAGGATGAAACAGCACCAGCTACAAATGTTAAAAGCCCCAGAAGGAAGCAGCAAATGCTACTAATTCATACTGACTACTGATGTGCTCTGAGGCCCCCATCTGCTGGCCTGATATGCAGTTGAGAGAAGTCTGCTTCTTGCCAGGAATCACAGTTCAGGATGTCACAGAGAGACTGCCACAACTGGTAAAAAGCATAGACTACTATCCCCCACTTCTTTTCCATATGGGCACCAATGATATGGTACAGCATAACCTGAGCAAGATCAAGCAGAAATTGTCCCAGGGCTGGGGGGGGGGGGAAGTGACGGGGATGAGGGCCCAGGTGGTCTTCTATTCTATCTTGCTAGTCAGAAGAGGCATGGGCAGAAGTTGACACATCCTGCAGATCAATACCTATGTGGCTGGCATGTTCAACATGTTTAGTTTTTATAATTATGGAAAGGTACTTCAATGAATAAAGATTGCAAGGGAGAGATGAGATCTACCTATCTAGGAAAGGAGGGAAAATCTTTGCTGACATGCTGACAGGTTGGTGACTTAGTACTTCATGCTTTAAACTAATGAACCTGGGGGGTGGTGCCCAAAGCCTTGATACACACACTCACAAGCAACAGGGTAGAAGAGTACACCTACCAGAGTAGTGAGAAATACACTCCAAACCTCCAAAAAGATACTGGCAAAAAGGCAAGATGGTCGATGCTTTTTTTTTTTTTTTTTTTTCTTCTTACACCCTTACACTCTTGAGCCTTGTTCCACTCTCACTGTGGAATGGTGAAGCTCCATTCATTTTCCATTCCCTCACTGTGCAGGGGAAAGACAGTGTGAACAGGACACTGATACTTATGATTTTTGCTGCATTTCTTCTCTGTCACCCAAAGTCTCTTTGTATTCATGCTCCAGGAAAGAGGAAAAGGATATTGGATATTATACAAGTGTCCAATTAGAGAGAGAAAAAAAATGTCAAAGGAGAAAAAAGACAGCACTACTGAATGAAAATATATCTGGTGACATTATATTGCCCATGGTAGCAAAGCAGGTAACAAGACAGGGGGCAGAAGATATCAATTGGTGTTACAATAGCAACACTCCATGCACCAAGCATGCAATTACTTTCCTTTTTTACAGAGTAATAGACTGTTTTGCAGGTAGAGGAGCACCCCATAGTCAGCTGCAGTTGATTTGGTGGTCCTAGAACTTCATTAGGGCTGTTATGGGCCAGGGTGGAGTAGTGCCCCTCGTGACTTTTGCAGAAGGTAATACAATGTGCAGTTTTAGTTGTTCTTTGTTTTTAGAAAGATGGACAGAAAACAGGATTTTACTCTGCCAATATTTATTAGGCATTCTTATTTTTTCATATGAACTTCATGATTCTGCCCAGCAATTTCTTCTCTATATTCAGCTGCTTGTTACACATTCATGTGGGTGTGTGGGTGGTTTCAAGCTGTAGGCAATACTACAGCTCTAGACAATACAGGCAGGAATCAGTAGCTATTTAAGAATTCCTTTCTTCAGAGTGGTGTGTCTTTGATTGATTGCATGCCAGTTTTTAATCAGGGAGGGGTGTATTAGACACTCACAAATCTAAAATAATCAAAGTAGTCTGAAGGGAGCCTGATGGGTGGGAACGAAAAAAAATAAACTAACTAGATGTGGATGAGAAATGCAGATGTCTTGGCAACTTGTATGTGTACATTTCACTACACTGTATAAATAGAATTCATACTATCATTATGGTGTTCCTGTCAACAAAGTCTTTCTCTGCATGTAATTGCCTTAGTACGCTCCCTTGCACATACCTTTATTGTCAAGGTGCTAGGCAAGTTACTGCTTTGGGCTTTAAAGGTGTGCCAGTAGCTACTTAAAAAAATTCCAAATTTTATTTTCAAAATTCATCCAAACCGCAGAAAAGTGTAATGCAGTGCAAGGTTGTTCCATGACTGTAACTTTATATATCCTACATATTCCCATGTGATGAATTCTTTAAGAAAGATGACTACTGACAGCCAGCTACGTGCAATGGAAAAATTGTAGCTTTAACCTTCCTTCAGTGCTGTGTTCATCAAGTGTTCTATACTATCACATTTGCAGTAACCTGTTTCTGGCTCTAAAGAGAGGACCTTGTGTAGAAGTGCATTGGTTGCTACAGCATGTATCCCAGTGTTATTTTCCTTTCCTCTTCTTGTACTTTAATACAATAAATTGTAAGGCCTCTTCTAGCCAACCTGTAAACCTCCCTTTAAAGCATTTCATTGAGAAAAGCTTGGGTGTCCAGCACAGTTTTATTAAAATATAGCTGTCAATGAGACTAGAAATGAGACTAGAATGCTGTTCACATAATTCTGGTGGAATACATAAAGCCTAAATGGGGATATAAATTACATTCAGTGTTCATATTGTCTCTGGATGCTCTTACAGAAGCCAATATAAATTCTATACACAGGACTTACTAACAACCATCCTCAATAAAGATCAAACTCTATGTGCTGATTCCTCTATAGAATACTACAGTATAGACTATAGACTGATTCCTCTATAGTACTTACAACATTACCCTAATAACAACTCAAATCTAGTGGATTTCTTTTGCCTTACAGTGCAGATGGGATTCATTCAGTCCTTTGCAATAGGTTTTTAAAAACATAGAGGAAAAATGAGCATCTGTTCTATTTGGGGAAAAGCTTTCATAAAGGAAAGTTATCATTATGCATGTTTGTGATGAGCATTGCCATAGTTTTCATACCAGAGACTCTGACTAGTTCCACAACTGTGAATAGTGACAAATAGTAATCACTTTGTCTGTGAAAAGGTATATTTAAATAGCATGAGTTCCATATGTCTTGCTCCCAAATAATGTCATATGCAAAATAAAATAAAATAAAATAAAATAAAAATAAATAAATAAATCAACAAATAATCTGTACAGAGCAGCTGCACTTATTTGGCAGAGCCATGTTTTCTTTGCAGTACCCTAATTCCACCATTTCAATGGCACCACCTGTCAGATAAATAACAAGAAAGCACTTTATAACCTTTGCTGATTTTACTGTCATATAAGCTAATGGCCTGCTCTGGATAGGTGCTCTAACCCTGCAGTTCCCAGTGATTTCATGGTGAACTGTGGGTGCCCAAAACCTCTTCAAATGCGGCTTTGAATCCTTACTTATGCTGTATGCTTCGGCACAAAGTTGTCAAGCTTTTTGGCACAGAAGGCTTTTGACTCTTCATTTTGATGAAAATAAGTGCTTATTTGTGTTTCATAGCTTTATCTTATAAGCTCTCCACTGCAGAGACTGTCTTGATTTTTGTGCTCTGCACAGTACCAGTGATATTGCTGGCTTTTAAACAGTAAACTAGAATGATCACCTTTTCCAGCTTCTTACAGACCCCTGCAGAATTTCTTAATCATCCCTCTGCAATGGAGATCACCCGTAAAGCTTTGCAAAGAAACAGAAATAGTCAACAAACTGCTTTTCACATTTGGTCTAAACTGTGAAGGGGATGAAGAACAACCAGACTGAATCCAGTCCACATGTATTTCTGAATATCTATAGGACAATTATAGAGGAGCAACAAACTGGGGCTAAAAAAAAATAAAAATAACTGTATGATATTTCCTGAAAATGGTTTGAAGAGATCTGAAACCTTGTGAGAACAAGTTCCGAACAAGATCTGAAACCTTGTGAGACAGTGCCCTGGAAGATGGTAATTTAATGGGCTTAACTGATTTCACAACATTTTGGACTTTTCCAGCACATTACCACAGGATGTTCTTTTAGTGCAGCTGATAGAAGACCCAGGTGCTAGTAGTGTGGCTCAGCTTGACATCTATACTCACTCTCACACTTGGTCTGGTAGCTATGATTCTTATCTGGGCCCTTTCTCTGATAAGCTCCCAAAGCCTTTATCTAGCTGAACAGACACATTTGCTTGATTTCTTTGACTTGAAATTGTACAGATGGCTTTCAGTTTTGAAATTAGTCTGGGACCAGAGGCTCAGGTGGCTGAAGGCAGTCAAAAGTGAGATTTATGTATCTAAACTGAAATTTAGGTCTTAACAATTTTCCTTTGTTGCTCTTGAATTTTTGAACCTGCTGAAACCTCCATGGTTTCAATTTATATGACTATTCTTGTCTGGGACTCAAAAGTTCTGCTTCTGGAGAATAACTGGGCAAGGATCTTCACACAACACACAGGGTTCATGACAAAACCCTATCTATTAAAAAAAAATATATATAAATAAATAAACATGTGCTTCCATGCCTATATGCCTATATTGCTGGAGGAACTTGGTTTACATTCTCAGCGTATGTTTACATGATCAGCGTCACCCAAAATGCAGCAGTATCACTGCCTCTCCTTATAAAATGTAACCCCCTGCTGTGCTGTGTCTCGGTTGACTGTGCATTCATTCAAGAGGCAGAAGAGCTAAATTCAGTTCCCTCTACATGGGTGATATTTTCCCTAAATGCTAAAACAAAGTAGAATATTCAAATTTTCTTTCAGGTGAACAGAGCATAATGACTGGGAGTCAGAAGAAGTAAGCTGAATTTGAAAGGCTTCATGTTAAAAACAGACAGACATGTACACATATTGCATTGGGACAGTGAGGTCTGTCCTCGGTAAAATCTTTCTGAGTCCTAGTTGCCTGCCATGTTAAGTGCAGATGGTATATGTGCCAGCACCACAACAGAACAGAAAATATTTTTTTTGCATAGTAGCAGATAAAATCATTACTGCTGGCTTTAAAACCAAGGTGTTCCTCAAAGAAAAAAATAAAATAAAATAAAATAAAATAAAATAAAATAAAATAAAATAAAATAAAATAAAATAAAATAAAATAAAATAAAATAAAATAAAATAAAATAAAATGCTGCATATTAGAAAAATAGTGGTAAGAAGAATAACTAGGGAGAATGTGTTATCTGGATTGCTGCAGACGTTCATGGGCAAACTATATAGAATCCTTATAGGAAGGTCATAGATAGTTGCTTCAATCTAATGAATTATTCAACCTAATGAACTAGCAAAATTTTCCTATGAAACTGCAGTTAAAAATATATATATAATTATATAACTCTGAATCAAAATCTTGTATCATATTAGATTTTCTATGAGGCTCTGTTTCCATTTCTAAAAATCAAGGGCCGTGTATATAGAAAAAACTTATGTGGAGGAGATGTTTCCTTCAATAGGCAAACATCTTTATTGCATGTAGACCTAAATATATCTGTATACTATAAATAATGTGGTAGGTATTGTTGTACTTGGTACTTTAAGCAGAGTATTCTCCTTCTGTATGTAACCTGTGCAAAATGTTTTGATTAATTTCAGTTTTGATGGGCATACTTTACATTCAGACTGATTTTGGTATTCTGTTTCTGCTACTGCCAACAAGCTCTGTGGAGTATGGGCATTTAAAATTCATCCCTGTACAGATAACTATTTCTAGGGCTATGCTGCAGGCACTGTTTAGGACCATGGGGCCTGAGTGATTCATACACAGGAATGTGCTGACTTTCTGCTGATTTGTGATTTTCATTTGAGCAAGAACCTTGTTCTTTAGTAGTTGCAGCATAGCATGGGAAACGTCAGAGAGAAGTCAGTCAGGTGCTTGGTGCTTTAAGAGATATTAAGTCAATAGGATTTTTTTTTTCCTTGAAAAAGAATGGAAAACTCTCCACCCATCTTTCACGAAAGGATGATTTATTTTTTCCAGCTCTGTATCAGTCACAGAAGCTTTGATACTGGTAGATTAATCAAAGAGACTTTATCATCAATCACAGTGAAACAGTTTTTTAAGTGCACTTTTCCCCCTTGCCCCCAGACAAAAGACATCACATCATTGTAATACAAGGACAAAACTGTGCAACTTTAGAAGCAAAACAAAATACAACTTCAGCTGTGCATATTTCTCAAAAAGAAAGAGTTAAAATAATCAAACTCTGATGCCAAAATATTGCTGTTGGATTCAGTGTTCTTGTTTTTGATGCTAGATTGTCATTAGTTATAAAAGATCATCATAGATATTTAAACAAATGTGCTTTATTGTACTTTTTTTACAGTATGCTTTTCTTTTGCTATGTTAGAGACCAGATCAAGATGTACAACCTTTTAGACAACACGAGATAGCAAGGACGAGACCTATATTTTTATGAACTTCCTCATGAGGTTAGATATTCTGTCAATTGATGACCATCTTCCCTTACCCCACCCTGTCACCAACAAACACATGTGCAAAAATATTTGAAGGTAGTAATTAAAAACGTTTGTGTGAGTATGTGTGTCCTGAGCCAATGTCTTAGCTCAGCTAGTGGCATTCATATTCCCATGAATATGCCACAGTAGCATGCATATTCCATGCACTTAGTATTTCTTTTATTGCTGAATTTTGGGGTTTTGCTTACCAAAACAACAAATCTGAACTGCAAGAGCAATCTGTTCCACAACAGTGTAAAGGTAGTGATCTTGCAGATATTCTGCAGAAAAGGACTAAATTGCTACTTCTATCTTTATGAAGGCTGGAAGGACTCTTATTGGAACAACAGAATAATAGAGTAGTAGTAGAAATGTAGTTATCTTTCAGTTTTTCTTGCTAACGATACAACTTCGTGTGTAATGTTGTAAAGGTTATCTAAGATATTGTTGGGAGTGAATAGATCAGCATTTATATTCCCCATTTCACTAAAATAAATAGATAAGTAAGTAAATAGAGGAAATAAATGAGAAATGAGAAAGAAATTAGAGAAAGAAAGAAAGAAAGAAAGAAAGAAAGAAAGAAAGAAAGAAAGAAAGAAAGAAAGAAAGAAAGAAAGAAAGAAAGAAAGAAAGAAAGAAAGAAAGAAAGAAAGAAAGAAAAAGAAAGAAAGAAAGAAAAGAAAGAAAGAAAAGAAATGAGAAAGAAATGAGAAAAAGAGAGAAAGAAAGAAAGAAATTAGGAAGAAATGAGAAAAAGAGAGAAAAAAGAGAGGAAGGGAAGGGAAGGGAAGGGAAGGGAAGGGAAGGGAAGGGAAGGGAAGGGAAGGGAAGGGAAGGGAAGGGAAGGGAAGGGAAGGGAAGGGAAGGGAAGGGAAGGGAAGGGAAGGGAAGGGAAGGGAAGGGAAGGGAAGGGAAGGGAAGGGAAGGGAAGGGAAGGGAAGGGAAGGGAAGGGAAGGGAAGGGAAGGGAAGATGCAGAAGTCCATGGGTACTGATGAGATGCATCCTGGGGTCCTGAGGGAGCTGGTAGATGAAGTTGCTAAACCACTATCCATCATAACTGGGGAGTCATGACAGTCCAGTAAAGTTCACAGTGACTGAAGAGGGGAAAAATAGTTCCCATTATAAAAAAGGGAAAAAAGGAAGACCTGCAGAACTACATACCAGCCAGTCTCACCACCGTGCACAGCAAGATCACAGAGCAGATTCTCCTGGAAACTATGCTAAGGCACATGGAAAACAAGGTGATTGGTGACAGCCACCACCTTCACTAAAGGCAGACTGTGACTGACAAATCTGTTGGCCTTATGCAATAGGAATTGCATAAGTAACAGCATTGGTGACTATATGTAATGTAATAACATAATGTAATAACGTAATGTAATAACAGCATTGGTGAGTATGGGAAGAGCAATTGTCACTATCTACCAAGATTTGTGCTAAGCATTTGCCACTGGTCCCCATGAAATCACAGAATCACAGAACCATAGGGGTTGGAAGGGACCTCGAAAGATCATTGGGTCCAAACCCCCTGCCAAAGCAGGTTCTTCAGAGAAGGCTGCCCAGGTAGGCGTCCAGACAGGCCTTGAATATCTCCAGAGAAGGAGACTCCACAGCCTCCCTAGGCAGCCTGTTCCAGTGCTCCGTCACCCTCACCGTGAAGAAGTTCTTTCACATGTCAGTGTGGAACTTCCTGTGTTCTAACTTGCAGCCATTGCCCTTTGTCCTATCCCCACAAACCACTGAGAAGAGGTTGGCTACATCCTTCTGTCCCCCACCCCTCAGATGTTTATATACACTGAGAAGATCTCCTCTCAGTCTTCTCTTCTCCAGGCTGAACAGACCCATGTCTCAGCCTTTCCTCATAACGAAGATGCTCCAGGACCCATATCATCTTTGTGGCCCTCTGCTGGACTCTTTCTAAGAGATCCCTGTCTTTCTTGTACCAGGAAGCCCAGAATGGGACACAGTACTCCAGGTGAGGCCTGTCCAGGGCAGAGTAGAGTGGGAGGATCACCTCCTTTGACCTGCTCGCCACGATCCTTTTAATGCACGCCAGGATCCCATTGGCCCTCTTGGCCACCAGGGCACAGTGCTGGCTCATGGTCAACCTGTTGTCCACCAGGACCCCCAGGTCCTTCTCCTCAGAGCTCCTCTCCAGCAGGTCATCCCCCAACCTATACTGAAATATGCGGTTGTTCCTTCCCAGGTAATGGACTCTACACTTGCTCTTGTTAAACCTCATTTGGTTTCTTCCTGCCTATCTCTCCAGCCTGTCCAGGTCTCGCTGAATGGCAGCACAGCAAGAGGAGAGGCGTGTCAGCCACTCCTCCCAGCTTTGTGTCATTGGTGTACTTGCTGAGGGCAGACACTATTCCCTCATCAAGGTCATTGATGAAGATGTTGAACAAGACCGGACCTAGCACCAACCCCTGGGGAACACCACTAGTCACAGTTCCAACCCCCTGCCATGGGCAGGGACACCTTCTACTAGATCAGTTTGGTCAAAACCCTATCCAGCCTGGCCTTGAACACTTCCAGGGACAGGTCATCCATGACTTCTCTGGGCACTTCTCTAGGATTTCTATGGCTCTGTGATTACAGTTTGCAATTTCTCTGGCTATCCTCTACATTAGAAAGAAAGAATAATGGATGTCCTGTCTTGCTCAGGCCTCTCAATGTTTGGTCACCTTGGTCAACTTGAGGGCAACTTATATGCAAATTATACTGGAAATATTAATCTGTCTAGAATTGTCTCTTCTAAAAATAAGAAAACGGACAAACTCTGCTTATGGTCAAGTACCTTTATTCCCATTGCATACAATTAACCATATTTCTACCTGAAGATAAAAGCTGGAGAAAGGGCAAGGTGTACCTAATCATAAGTGGTTCTGATACTTCTGAATTATATAAACTTTCACAGCTTCAGGCAATTTCGAGACATTTACAGAGAAGCTGTTTGTCTGGAAAGCATTTTCTGCTGCCTGGTCTTGTACTTCTGTTGGAATTATATTGTTAAACAGAGAATAGGTGAACACTCATATAGACTTCCAGGCTCCATGGAAAAGGTTCCTGTTCTTGCATGTAATGGACTAGATTCTTTCTGCCAGCTTTCGACAGAGCACGCCATCAAGCTACCACACAGCAAGTGGTTAAAAGCAGCCAGCTTTGCTTGTTTATAGCTAATTATACATCTTCTGTAGTTTATTGCTAAAACGGTATGGAAAATATCTCTATCGTCATTTATATTCATGGCCAAAGGAGAACAGAGAGTGTGCTCATGGCTTGTCAAGTTGGTTTTTCTACCTTATCATTCCTCACCACAGGATCTTTTCAGACAGAGTCATGGGCATCAGCCAGGCATCTGTATCTTATTGTGTGCCTCTTGCATATGATGCTTTCTAGTATGCTTTGCTTAGTATCTCCTTACTTGTCCAATACAACCCCAGGGATGAGAGAGGTCATAACAATGTCTTCAACATCCCCGGTTCTCACAATCTGCTACCTCAAGATTTATGGAGATGTAATTCCCACAAGAAGGGAAGACATCTGTTCAAATGTTATCCTGTCAAATTTTAGAAGTTTACCTAAAAGAAAAAAAAAGGAAAAAAAAATGTTTTTAACAGGCATACTTGAGGGTGAAGTTTCCAGTAGTTTCCATGGTTTCAGCATAAAAGGGATAGTACACAGAGTATATATTTAGGAATCCTTTAAAAGGCTTCATTTTGCCTTCAGGATTTCGTATGATTTGAAGAGGGGATAGGCTGGCAGGTGGGAGGTACTTTACTCCTTGCTACTTTACATGCTGTGCCAGCCAAGAGAGTCACAGTTCAGGGAAGTAAATGCAAATGAATCAACACTTCTCAGTGATATTTTTTAATGACCATCAGCCACAAAATTTGCCACAAGCCCTTGCATGCTGGCAAGCAAACAAATAGCATGGAGAATTTAACGGTTGCAAACTGATTTTGAGGATGTTGGACAATGCTGATAAATTTTGCTGACCATGTTACACAGAGACTACAGTAGGAATTAAATGTAAGGGAATTTTCTCATCAGAAATCTCATTTCATATTCTAGTCAGATTATTTGGGTGACAACACCTAACTTATCTTTTAAATAACTAATAATTATATAGAGGTACACAGAAAACATAAATTATGAGATGTATGTTTATAAACTAAGTTTTCTGCTAATAGCTACAGATAATGCCTAGTAATCCAAAAATTGTTAACATGTAATTCTTCTCTAACATTTATATATGATACAATCCATGTCAGAGGAGTATAATGGAAATGAATTAATTAATATTTGTTCATCATAATGTGAAGTTTTCTAGAATCATAGAATACCTTGGGATGGAAGGGATCTTAAAGACCATCTAGTTCCAACCCCCTGCCATTGGCAGGCATGTTAGTATACCAGGTTGCCAAGGGCCGCTTCCAACCTGGATTTGAACACCTCTAGGGATGGGACATCCTCAGCTTCTATGGACAACTTGTTCCAGTGTCTCATCACCCTCTGAGTAAAGAATTTCCTCCTAACCACTAATCTAAATCTCTCCTCTTTTAGTTTAAAACCATTTCCTCTTGTCATACCACTACCTGGCATTGTAAAAAGTGGCTCTCCATTTTTTTTTATATCCCCTTTTAAGTATTGAAAGGTTGCTATGAGGTCTCCCCAGAGGCGTCTCTTCTCCAGGCTGAACATCACCAGCTCTCAGCCTTTCTTCATAGGAGAGGTACTCCAGCCCTCTCCACCTTTGTGTCACTCCTTTGGACTCACTCTATAAAGTCCACATCCTTCTTGTGTTGAGGACCCCAGACTTAGATGCACCACTACAGGTGGGGCCTCACAAAGGCAGAGTAGAGGGGAACAATCACCTCCCTTGACCTGCTGGGCACTCCTCTCTTGATGCAGCCCAGGACACAGTTGGCTTTCTGGGCTACAGTTCCACACTGCTGGCTTATGTCCAGCTTTTCATCTACCAGAATTTCCAATTCCTTCTGTGCAGGACTGCTCACAAGTTCTTCTCCTGCTGTGCTCATGACTGATACTGCCCCAGCCCAGGTGCAGCACCTTGCACTTGGACTTGTTGAATCTCATTAGGTTCATGTGAG
The DNA here is from genome assembly GCF_963932015.1 of Anas acuta. Classification (NCBI taxonomy): domain Eukaryota; kingdom Metazoa; phylum Chordata; class Aves; order Anseriformes; family Anatidae; genus Anas; species Anas acuta. The sequence goes on along the minus strand of NC_089017.1, from coordinate 66,106,171 downwards.
CCCACTTTTCAAGCTTATTCCATTTCCCTCTGGATGTCTTCCTTTCCTTCTGTTCTATCAACTGTACCACTCATCTTGGTGTCATCTGCAAATCTGCTGAGAGTGCACTTGATCCCACTGTCTATGTCACTGACAAAGATATTAAACATCACCAGTCCCAAGACATACTTAAGGGACAACACTTGTCAGCAGCCTCCACCTGGACATAGAGCCATTGACCACAACTCTCTGGATTTATTCATTCATCCAATTCCTTATGCACATGGTAGTCTAACCTTCAAATCCATATATCTCCAATTTACAAATCAGGGTGTCATGTGGGACTGTGTCAAAGGCCTTACAGAAGTCCAGGTAGATGGCATCAGTTTGTTTTCCCTTGAACGTGTTATTGTCATTAGCTGGTTTGTTAAATTTATTTTCACAAACCTTGTACTATGAATTTTTACAGATTAATATTTACAGATTAATATTGCAGTCTGTAGATTTCAAGCATGGATTCAAAACCCAGCATGGCCATCTTTTTTTCTTTTTTTTTTTTTTTTTTTTTTTTCCAAATAAACACCCCAAAAATAATTATTTTTTTCTGAGTATGCTTTTCTCTGTTTCCCAAAACTAGTTTTGATTTAGTGGGGAAAAAAATAAATTAAAAAAATCTTGAAACTGGATATTTGAGTCTTAAACTCATCATGGCTTAAAAAGGAGACATTTTTAAAAGTGCTAAAACATTTTCAATGTGAGACTAAAGAAATTACTCTTCAGCAAAGTTATGAAGAAATTAAAATGTAGGTTCTCTTTCAGTATTTCAAGGAACCATTTTACATAAAGTTCTGGGCATATTTCCAAAATGAGAAATTCAAGCATTATATTCAACTGATACAATGGAAGGATAAAAGGAATCAGAGATATCAGATCACACTTATGATGAAACTATTATTTTCAGTACCTCCTAACTGTGTTTTTGAGAGAAAGAAAGGAGTTTATAGATTAAAGCTTAACCTCTTAATACAAAACCATTCTTACACCTTTTTCCCCCACTCAATGCCATATTGCAAATTTTAGCTCTTGGTTAGAGATAACTACACAAACTACTACATTCAGAGAAAGAAATTAAGAAATATTTGTCCTTATAAAAATTCTTATTATCATTTTCCTTGAGACTGCAGCTTCTACAGTCTTTCTTCCATAAAAAGTCAAAAACCAACAAATGTGAGAGGACAAGACATTTTTACTCCATTTTTGGCATTAAAGTACACTGTGGCTCGGCTTGCTCCAGTTTTCTTCTGCCTAATAAAATAAATCAGTGTGAAGTGCTAATGCTTTTGGCAATCAAACATCATCTTTCATCCAAAAATCTCAATGACATTAACTAATTAGTAAAGCTACAAAATTCTGTGTGAAGTTCACTGTTCATAGTCTTTTTTTTCTCAGAGTATACCTGAAATATATAGAGATTACATGAGTTGATAAAAAACATAAACAGTCACCTAGAGAGTAAGTAGATAAAGTAGATTTGAAGAATTATTATTTTTTTCTCTGTATTTTTATGCTATCTACTTCCTAGACTGTGCTGTATACCAAAACTTTTTTTTAAGAGTTAAACATTTCCCCTTGTGTTCTGTTTTTCTTATTCCCTCTTCCATCTGAGCTAAAAAAAAAAAAAAAAAAAAAAAGTTATTTCAAATGATGAAAATAGTTGTACTGCTGTTGCTATTTTTGTTTCTAACTTTGCAGTGTCAGTAAGTCAATATGGACCATGACCTTAACTCCACTATGTCCATTGGGCTTAGTGTTTAGACTGAACAAAGTAACAATTTAGGTTCATTTGCTTTGTCCATTAAGTGTATTTGCATTCATATCTTCTGTATCAATTTGTCTCGTGCATCAGCTGAGTTGATTTGTCAAGTTTGCAGAAATGACATCTTCATTTCAATGTGCAATCAAGGTTGTCTGAATACCAAATTTGATACATCTGATAAGTTAGATTCATACTCATCACAAATGTAATGAAGATAATAAAGATAAATTTGATCAGTAAAGTCATAGAAGATGTCTTTCCTTCTCATGAACTGTTTCACTAACCACTCTGTAAGCTTTCCTTGGTGCTTTCAGTCTGTCTTATGGAAATCAATTAGAATCATTTTCTCCCTGTATCTTTTTTTTGTTTGTTTGTTTTGCTTTGGTTTGATTTGTTTGTTTGCATGTTCACAATTTTTTTAAAGGTGTATATGATTCTATATTATGTTGTATTAATAAAAATTTCAATTGTTTCTACTGCAGATATGGACTATTTGTAGTGCTTATGGTGACAGAGGATACTAAACTTTAAATCTTTTATTGTTCAACTTTCTTCAGAGTTAACTCGCATGACATCAGTAGGTGTTTAGGTCGTAAGCTGCTTTGTCTTTGTATGTTTTTATTGATATATCTGATCAGTGTTAAGATTAAGAGGTAAAATTTGAGGAAAAAGTAAACAGTTATTCCGAGTCTTTCATTAGATATATCAAAATTTTGTATAAGTCAAGTTCATTGAAAAATTCAGTTTTGAGAATGTAAGGGAACAATTATTGCCCTGAAATTCTCAAATTCAGTTTTCTGGGAAAGCTGATGTATGTCAAATATTCAGGAAAATAAATAATTCTTATTTAGTATTACAACCATAGAAGAATGAACACAGAACGAAATTATTCTGGCCAGATTAAATCACTGTTTCATTGTGCTCAAACCACCCACAGTCTTGTCATTTTATTTAATTTTTTTGAATCATTAAAAAGAAGTTCTGGTTATAAAGTCCAGTGGATTACAGAAAAATAAAATAAATAAATAAATAAATAAATAAATAAATAAATAAATAAATAAATAAATAAATAAATAATGTTAATGCCATTACTACCTTGTAATAAAAGAAAGTCCGTGCTTTATTGACTTTATTAACTCTCCATCTTAACTGTATTCTGTATTTGTAAGGAACATAAAGACATATTTAAGTTTTAATGATCTTTCATAGGTCTTGGAAGGCCTGTTTTTGACAAACATGGGGCTGAGATCTCAACCCTCAGGCTATTTTGTGCTCATATGGCAAGATTTTGAGCCAATAATACGTACTGGGACATCTAAAGTAGCCTACTTACAGTGTTTTTGTTTTTTTTTTGCAGAACTCATGCTAGTCTATTTTTAAGTGAGCTTAACTAACCTTAGTATCTGAAAGTCCTGATAATCAGCAAAATAATTCTATAGGGAAAAAAAAAAAGTTATAGTCCTTAATTGCATTTACATACTTTGAACTAGGATGAATCATGCATATTCCCTTGTTTCTTCAATATTTCTGGTCTTTCACAAACAGGTTCACCCTGTTTATTGTCTCATTATTTTATTTTTTGTATCTCTATATCTCAGCTCTTTGCTCAGCTGAGTTAGTAGGAGTGGCCAGGAAAATTTGCAGGCAGAAACCCTCAGGTGTCAAGTACTTGCATCAAGTTTTACTGTAACCTTTGTGATGCAAGCTCTATGATCTCCTCAAAGATGGCAGCAAAGATAATCTATGAGGATGTGTATGACTCCTGTTATCCCAGCCAACTTGCAGTATCATTTGTGTATGCATGGCTTTACAAAGAGTGTGCTATGGAATGAGGTAAGGGTGAGTTTAGCCCTCTTCAGAAATTGCTATAGAGCAATGAATGTGATGTCAGTAACATGGAATTCTTATGTAAAAAATAAAACTTGTCTGATGGGCATTTGAACTAGTTTTAATTGGTCTTACATGTTTGGGTTGGCATAGATTAAACAGTACTCAGTACTGTGGTTATGTCATGTAACCAAGAAAATCCACTATTTTCTCAAAGCTATTCATGCACTGCCATTTTGACAGAGGTTATTTAAAATGTATGTGTCCACATCCATTTTTGTTAACCAGAGTAAGTACTGTGCAGTAGTGGATAGATCTTCCTTCAGCACCAGATATGAAAGGAAACATAGTGTGATACCTTCAATATTTTTGGATTTTAAAGTAGATGTTCCAAATGGTCCAAATCTTAGACCCTCACAACTGAGCCTTGTGAAGGTACCTACATCTTTCTTCTGTCTATGTGCTTTATGTGACACTTCTCTTTGGAGAGATGGATATACAGGAATATACATGTACATACTCCCTTATGCATGCTCCCTTACTCCCATGGAGTCTTAGAGGTATTTTAGAAAGAATTATGATTATAGAGTATTTAGGAGAAGAGGTACATCAGCTAGAGCTCTGGTTAAAACCAGCAAAAATATTAATAATTAATCAATTTCTGAATTCCATCTGGTTTGTCAGTCCTTGCTGAAGCAAAACTGAAACAGGGGTTACATTTAATTGTATTGTCCCTTTGTAATGACATGGCACTAATTGGTGTTGCTTCAAATGACCTACTTTTTTTTTTTTTTTTTTTTTTTTTTCCATGATTAATTAGCAAGGTAATCAACGTTAACATTGTTTTTATCATTTGGAGTAACTCACCCCAGAGTTTAGGGCTAATTAGTGCTAACCTTATTAGAGTTAGTACTGGCATAATTGACAATTAATAAATTTCAGACTTTTCTATGGATCATAACACTACAGTGACCTAGAAGTTGATCATATAAGGACAAGAAATGAAAAAAAAAAAAAAAAAGAGTTTCTCTGTAGAGAAACTGTATCTGTTTGATAATCTCAGGGAGGACAATATGATAACAGAATAAAAGGTTCATTGCATTAGTGAAGTACAAAAATAAAATCATTTTTAAATAAATGCTGGTTTGAATTAAATGTGGTGAACAAAGTTCCTGAATTTGTGGAAAGTGTAGATGTAGGATTAAGGTTAATATCTTAAAGTCTTCAGTACGTTATTAGGGTGAGATTGGATCTTTATTTCCATCAAAATATGCTGGTAATGAATGTGTAGGGGTAGCCAAGAAAAAATTACAGTCGCATGACTCTGATCCCAAACTTTAAAAGCTCACAAGACTTTTCTTTGACCGTGATATGTTTGGAGGTGTCACTGCTAATACTCCCTCTGTATTTTGGTGTACAGCATACTTGGCTGCTAAGAAGGCTACCATGTTCAAGTGGCAAACTCCTGCAGATTGATATATGACCTATGATTAATATAGACTGCAGTATTCCAGAGAGGGTGAACCACAAAATGGATGAGGTAGGTAGCATAAGGATGAGCGGAAGGCATTGTGAAGAACTGAACACTAGAACAAGTACTTAGATACATCCCTGCATACAGCGAAGTTCTAAATTTAGCATTCCCTCAGGACCTCTGTACAGTGTAGTACAGACCCAGGTCTGTATCTTTTAAGACATAAAGCCCAGGAAGTTAACAGTCTGTTTCCATAGCAAAAGGCAGTTCTTAGCAGTTCTCCCATCAGTTTGGCATTCCTCTGCAGTAATTCTAGTCTTTGTCCTTGTAACATCCTGATGTGGATGGTACCACTGGAGTACACAGAGGAGCTCAGAAGACATAAGACCAGGCCAGGGTTATGCTTTTTTATTTTTTTTATTATTATTATTAGTTTTTCACAATCAAGATTCCACAATCAGCAGCATACTTTTGAAGGTACTGTGGGAAATATTATGACTGTGCTGCTGCAGCCTTCTAAAGGAATCAGAATGAAGTCACCAAAATGCTTCTGATCAATATAAGAAGTGACTTAAGTTCTCAGTTATGTTTGAATGATCATGGCAACAAAGAGAAGTGCCTGAGGACTGGGAGATGGCAAATGTCTCTCATACATTGAAAAAAAAAAAAAAAAGGAAGGAGACAAAGAACTACATGTCTGTCAGCCTCAACGTGATCCCTGGGAGCAAATAATCATGGAAACCATTTCCATGAAGAAAGAGAAGATGATCATGGATATTTAACATGGGTTCACAAAGAGGAAGTGTTGGCTGACCACCTGACAACTTTCTACAATGAAGTGACTCTCTTGGTAGATGAAAATATCAGAGAGACTTAGGTAGACTGTCAACACTGTCTCCCATAAGATTCTCATAAGGAAGCTAATGAAGCATGGATTAAATGAGAAGTTTCATGGAGTTCAGTCTCCACATGAAAACCTCTTCAGGCAAAGATACACTAAACTGCTTGTAAGCTCTAGAAGGCCTGAATTTTTGTAGGGCTTCATAAATGGTGTAGGCCACCACTTATCTTTTATGTTACAAGAAAAGTGATTAATTTCCTTTCTCCTTACATGATATGTTTATTTTCTGCTGCACAAGAGATAATTAGTACCAAAGAAACAAAATAAATTCATTCTGCATCTCTGCTGTATTGGAGGAATAACATATTTGTAAATATAGCTCTGAATTTCCTCATCTCTGAATCCTACCATCTAAAGAAGTTACATTGATTAGCCATTCTACCATCTAATTAGGAGAATAGGAAAGCTATTTTTCTATGTTTATATGGGCAAAAACACAACATTCTCACCACCTCCAACATAAATGCAACAGGCTTCGGACAACTATCATTGTGATAATACTAATTCTGCAGTTAAATATGATTCCTGATATACTTGCAGAAAATATTTACAGGAAGTGCAGAGCATAAGAAAATGCACTACAAATTCAAATTGACTGTCTATGTCTAGCCAGGAAGCCCATAATTAGCAGTACTTGGCATCCAAGTTCACACATTGTTTAGAGTAGATTAAAGAACCTTGATATGCCAAGTTCTTGCCTGAGTCTAAGTTGAGTTTGATAATATTCTTGTCAGTATAGGAAGGAAGGGAGAATATTACCATTTACATTCAGTGACATATTTGTATGTGAGTCATCCCATAGATGAGATGTACTGGTAGATGTGCTGTTGGTAGACATCCTTACAGCATAGCTTTCTCTAATTGTCTGGACACAGTATTTGATCAATGGAGTATCTGGAGAAAAGGAAATCAATGTTCAGAACAAGAAACTAGTTCTAATCAAAATGGTTTCTGGTAAGCAGCGCTGCAGTATGAAATCCAACATATTCAAATATTAACTAGTCAGGAAACTTGTTGAAGTAAGGCTGTAATTTACACTTTATGTCACTTGATTATAAACGACCATGAAAAACATACTGAGTATGAATCATGCTTAAAGCATAATATCATCAAATTTCACAGACGTGAATGAAGTCACCATCATAAATCACTGTTTTGGACTGTTAATTTAGAGAAATGTAGACTTATGTGGTCCCCTAACTTTTGGTTTATTCAAACTATTGAAATTCAAGATCTTAACCCAAACAAACGTGTTCCTCTACATCTTTGGGACTGATGAGTGGTGGGAAGAAGGCAGAGAGAGCAACAGAAACAAAAATGAAAAGCATCAATTAAAATCAAAGTAGAGCAAGCGAAAGGCAAAAAAGAAAAGTTCTTCAGGCAGTCACCATATCTCCTTGATATTATTATGAACATGTTATTTTACTTACTGGTTGATTAGAGTGGTCCACTTAACATCTATACTCAAGAGCTTATGATTTACTTTGGTTTTGACAACATTACCCTTTACCTTTCACAATCTGTTTTGGCTGTCATTCAAAAAATGTAATTTCTTATAACTTGTAAGTAAAACAAAGGTAAATGGAAACTATTTCTTATTTTCTCTCTTGACATTCAATCTAGAAATCTGGAGACTAGGACTCCTCTTGGGTAGTTTGACTGGCAACATTTGATTACATCCTTGCCCATCCATGTTTTCTGAATTAACAAATATACAGATTTTTATTATCAGAAATGTCTAGAATGATTTTTGCTTTGGAGAGAGTTTGTTTCTGGCCTGGGGTCAATTCATTATTAATATCCTCAGAATAATGTGGAAATGTTACCCTGATGGTATTTTATAAACCATGTGTTGGCCTGATGATTAAAAGCGTGTTTTACTCTTAAGAAGCAGAAAATATCCTAGTAGTTGCTTTCTCAGGAAAAGAGAACAGAACTCTGCTTCTTTTTAGAACTTCATATTTATATTCAGTAGTATTCACAGCATTACTCTGTGTCATTGTGGGATATTCTGAGGATTATGCACAAAAAAGATTTTTGGAGTGAGTTTTTGGTAAGCATATACTTTAGGACAGCTGTTGTTTTCTGTAACAGGTAAAATAAAAGAAGTTGAGGTACTCTGGTATGCATTGAGTGTGTTTGTTTTTTGTTTGTTTGTTTGTTTTGTTTTTACAAAATAAAATAAAATTATAAATAAATAAATAAATAAATAAAAATAAAAAGGCAGGGTCTTCTGATTTCTCTGGAGTAGTTGTGTCCCTAGAAAGTGAATGGACCACTTCCAGCTTCATTTAAGTCATGTGACTCCTGACACATCTCAGTAAGCAGTCCTGGATAACATACAACTTATTGACTGGAGGCTCCTGGGGTTTTGAAGCCTACTTAACAGGCATTTCAAAGCAGCAACTCTCCCATAATAACACTGCTGTAATACAACTACAATACTGCAGAGTGCTATTGCTGTAATGATGTATTACAGAAAATGTGATGTTGGCCAGAAAATCAGCAAGGGAACTCATAAAATGTTATTTAACCTTTTGTTAATTTAAAGGCTCCAATATTATCTAATTTATTTATTATGTGAGGAAAGGGGCTGAAGTCAATTACACAGTGGACTGTGAAATCTGTGCATGAGCTCCAACACTGCAATAAATTATGGATAGTGAAAAGCAGAGATTTAAACTAAACCTTGCATCTGAAAGCTGACAAGGTATAGATAGCATAATTCGTATTAGTAACTGGCATTAATGTTCAAATGGAAGACAAATATTTAAAGCCATGGTGAGTCCCACCAAAAAATCTAGGAACCAAGGGTCTATGTCTTTTTTGTTTCGTTAGTAAATACCAAAGTATACAAAAATTTTGCATAAACAATTCCTTCCTTCTTTTTCTAAAAATAAAATAAAACAAAACAATTCACCTCAACTAAAGCAAAGCTTAGTGTTTTGCACATTATAATGGGACATTACAATAAGTAGAAGCTGTATTAGGAGGTGTGAACTCACTTAATTATAAGAAAGCCAGTTGCACCATAAAAATACAGAACCTGAGGACCAATTTAGAATGAAGAGAAAATGGCTTGGCAAGAGCTTTCAAAGGTGCAAAAAGACAGTGACAGTCCTCTGTATGAAGTCAGTTACAGCTTCAAATATATCCAGAGTTTTCTGAGTGATGGTGAATTTCAATACTTGGTCCATGATTACTAAGAATTACTGGCTGCTGCAGCCAATGAAATGCCAAGCCCACTTATTTTGCTAGCATATGAGCTGTGTATAGCCTTTTAATTCACTGGTCAAAGTTTCTTGCTGGGCAAAGTATCACAGAAAGTTTACTGCCAATAAAATAAGTAAAATCAACAGAGAGTTGGGGGTTTTGTTTTTTTATTTGTTTCATAGAATCACAGAATCACAGAATTGTAGGGGTTAGAAGGGACCTCAGAAGATCACTGGGCCCAACCCCCCTGCCAAAGCAGGTTCCTTAGAGCAGACTGTTCAGGTAGGTGTCCAGATGGGCCTTGAATATCTCCAGAGAAGGAGACTTCATAACCTCCCTGAGCAGCCTGTTCCAATGCTCCGTCACCCTCTCCGTGAAGAAGTTCTTTTGCATGTTGTTGCGGAACTTCGTGTGCTCAATTTTGTGGCCATTGCCCCTTGTCCTGTCCGCACAAACCACTGAAAAGTGGTTGGCCAAATCCCTCTGTCTTCCACCCTTTGGGTATTTATAAACATTTATAAACATTATTTATAATTATTTGTTTGTCTTGTTTTTTGTTTTGTTTGTTTTGTGGAGTACAGGATGCCCATTTTGGATGTAATTCACCATTGTGCAAGTGTTTGAAGCACAAAGATTAGTTACCTGATAGGATAATTGAAACCTCTTACACAAAAGAGAGTTCACACATATTTCCACCCTTGATGTGAATGACATTCCATTTGCATGAGCAGTCAAAAGCCGTGTGAAGCAAAGGTATATGGAAGTACAGCACTATATAAGATGTATCAGTAAACTTTGATCTACTTCACTTGAAATTTTCTTAACTTTAATTAAACACACCCCTTTTTATGTGTCTAATTTGTAATTACAAACTCAGATGAGTTGCTTTTACTAGAATAATACAAAATAATTCCTAAACTTCATCTTTCGGGCTGGTGTCAAAATTAGTTCATGTACTTTGTGGAACTGGGCTGTCCACAAGACCTCATGTTCACAGTGAGCGCTTCTTCATTTACACTCAGATTAGTCCACTGAAATCATAAGAATTATTTCTAACTACAGATATTTATGTGAATACAGGATCGTTCCTGTCTACTGCAAACACAAAGTGTGCCCATACTGTTCAGACTGGGGTACTGGTTAGATAAATAATGGCCCAATTCTTCCTTTTTAACATTCTTGCTAGGTGACACTGCATGACTACAATTGAAGGCTGTGCCAGTGAGGGTGAAGTTATAATATGGGGGTCTTCTGCTGCTTCAGAATGCAAGGATCCCTGCTTAAGTAGCTGGAAGGAGTTCTAAAATCAGGCATCAAGTGGGCAAGGGAGAATTGATGAAGTGAGTCATGCAAGTGGTACTATTCATATATGGAGCATATATGAATAGTATGTGTATCTATCTATTTTTGTAAGCCCACATATTCTGTAAGTGCATGGTAAAGCTGCAAACAAAATCCTCCAGCAGTGTTTTACAGAATACTAACTTTGTTTTGAAATTCAAGAGGTGTGTATTTGTCATTGGAAGGGTTTGAAGCGTCACTACTTCTTTATTGTCAATATAACCAAAGTGCCCTTTTTTTGCTTGAGTCTGAAGTGCATGCTATATGGTGCCTCCTCATCTCCCTCTCTTATTCTCCAGTCACCTGGGGTGGGAGATGTGATGGCATACACCACATCTCCCTCCTTCTTCATGTTCCTGGATTATTTTTGATGGAAACCTGGGGTCCAACCTGGGAACACCCCATATACAGGTCTTGTTCTAACATATGGTCTTCATTTCTGTTCTCTGAGCTGGGAATGGCAAAGTGCCTTCAGATCCAATTCCTTTTAAATATAGTCTTTCCTTATCGAATTCGGGGATGTGATGTACATAGCACTTATACACAGGCAGTTGTGTTTCACTAAACACAGTCAGTACAGTAAAAGTTACGCTCACTTGCCTCAGATGCATTGCTCTCGGCAGTTCATGTAATTAATTGAAAATTAGTAGATTATATTTGACCTGTTGGGGTAACAGTTATAAGTGACATATTCTGACACATGCAGCATGCCTAGTTAGAGGGTATGGAGTTCATAACAGGACTACTCCCTTTATATGTATGTCTGTAAGAGTAGCAGTCAGAATGTCAGTAATGATGCTCCCTGCAAGCCCTTGGGATTTATCAAATTGCCCATATTCCCTGCACAAAAGGAGCACAGCTAGTTAGGGCATGGCCTTATCCCACATCCACTTCCGTTTCAGAGTCAGTACTGAGAAAAGGGTGTGCTGCCCTTGGAAAAAAAAAAGCAAGCCTTTATTCTCCCTGTTTCTCAGAAAGCACTCTGTCTGCTTGTGTTTTCTATAGGTAGAGTTCTGTTGGGAGCTCCCTGGGGTGCAGTGCTTCTCTGAACTTCTCTGCAGATACCATGCAGCCCTCTAAGTTAGTGGTGATTAGAGCTCTGTGTTTAGAAAGTATATTCAGAGATACATTTCAATACCTTACAGAGTTCTTTGTGGCTGCACAGATGCTTCTCTGCTTCTCTCTCATTTCATACCCTAAAAATATAATTCTGTATATTGGAAATGGTAGATACCAATCTTTCTTGGCTCAGCTGTTTCATATTTCCAGAGGAAAAGCGACCACCCAATTATACACACTCATAAATTAACTTGACAGCCCACATACTGGAACTGCCATGCTTTCCTGAGCTGTTTAAATTGTTCATGAGTTCCGAGTCCTTGCAAGCAGAGGCCAGAAAGGAACATTACAAGCCCCTATGGAAACCGTGTTTCTTCTTAATTTTTTCAGGCTTACTGGCAATGCATTCCATGGAGGTGATAGCTATGCACTTCTCTTTCTCTGTGGAGTCATTATGCTAAAGAAGCCTCCTGTGCTCTCTCATATAAACATATTCTTAATAACATAGTTGAGCTCACTGCTGGCCCATTCATCATTATCACATACACATACACATACACATACAATAAATAAATAAGTAAAAATGCTGGATATACAGGTTTGAAGGCTGTTGGAATTTTACAGCTAAAAACAGGATATTTCTCCACTATTTTTTCTCTCAACCTTCTTGTTCCCTGGCATCTTAATTATGAAAAAAGAAAGACTGAGACAAATTAGGACCACTGATTACTCCCACAAATATGAAATACAATTTTAAAGGTTTGCTGAAAGAGTTCAAGGAAATGCAGAATGTTTAGCATCTTGTCCAGCTCAGTTTTCTTACATCCTGATTCTACCCTGAGATAAACACCTGTCTCCTTTTCACACCACACCCTCCAAACAGAAGTTAGCCTTACAAATATCTAAGGAACAGTATGCATTTTCAGCTCTCACTCTCTTTTATATACATAATGAGTTCCTGATTTCCTGTGACCAGTGTATCTTGACATTCTTCCTTTTAGAAGCTTTTAACATGGAGCTCATTTTTGAATAATTCATTTCTTAAAGGCTGAGAAAGCCTTTATAAGGCTTTATAAGCTGTGCTGGGTCTGACTGGAATGTTAACTTTCCCGGCAGCAGCCCATACAGTGCCGTACTCTGTACTTGTAGCTGGAACAGCAGTGTTATCACACCAGTGTTGTGTCTACTGCTGAGCAGCAGTGGCACAGCACTGGGCCTTTCTCTAACCAGAGAAAGGGTTGGGCAAAAGTGAGGAGAGAAACATCACTAGGGCAGCTGACCTAAACCAACCAAAGGGATATTCCATACCATGTGATGTCACACTCAGCAATAAAAGGTGGAAACAGGAAGAAGAGGGGAGGGCTGGTCTCTCGGGAAAACGTTGGCCCTCCTCTCGAACACCAGCTGCATGCGTTGAGGCCTTGCTTCAAGGACGTGGTCAATCATCGCTCATTTGTGGGAAGTAGAGAGTAATTTCTTTCCTCTGCACTTCCATATAGCCTTCATTTATTTTGTTTGTTTGTTTTACTCCCTTCTTTTTATTTTTCCTTTTTCCTCTCCCTTTTCCCTTTTTATTTCCCCTTAGTTAAACTGTTTAGTTCATGGTAGTCTTTATTTGATTATTATAATTATTTTCCTTTAATTATATTATCCTTATCTCAACCCGTGAGTTGTTCTTTGCTTTACTTCTCCCCGTCCTCATCTAAAGGAGGGGGAGTGAGAGAGCGGTTGTGGGGTTTAGCTGCCCAGCACGGTAAAACCACCACATAAGCAGAGTGTGGTATGTCATTTCTTGCTCTGATTCCAGACATTATATGGATGGGTTTAGATGCATTTAACTGACTTCAGACATTATGGTTCTCTCTTTGGTCATGTTATTACAGCTATCTTATATTGGAGACCTTTGGGAGAGACATGCACTGAAGAACTCTGATTTATATTTAATATATAAGGGAAATATTTAATATTTTTGTGAATGTACTATGTGCCTTAAATTTATCCAACTGTAGACGGTCTCCTGTACAGTTTTCATAGTGCAGTTCATTGGCACCAGAAGGCTGTACAACTGTTTGCATTGACGGTGCTCAACTCAGCATGACATCAGGCATAAGATGTTCTCCAGATCTTTACCTTTTGTAAACTAGAGCCTTGCACCAACAAAAAGGCTGAAACCAGGACAAGCCCTCATGATATGAAAATACCTTTGTGTTTACACCATAAAACTCCATCATATAAAGTGAAGTCACAACATAATTTTAGGCCATGGGTCCATACTGACTCTGTGCTTGGTAAGACAGTTGTTCAGCATCCCATTTGGAAGAAGCTGTATCTCACAGGCCAGTGACAGAGTTTGTTCATCCATGCTTCAGTACAAGCACAATGGCTATTGATTTCCCTTATGCAGTCTGAAAACTATAATTACTCATTCTTCACACTAATCAGATCACTTTTCCTCCCAGCACCACATATACACTTCAAAATATGTGTACTTTGATCTCCACCCCTCCCCCTTTTTCTCAGTGCCTAAAATACTCTTTCAAATCCTGTAAACCTCTGCAGCTTATATTATATAGAATTTTTGACTCTTTGTGAGCCTGTTGTTTTATAAAGTCATAGTAACAAATACCCAGTATCTGGTGTTATAAGGTCAACATTCACAGTTTAAAAAAAAAAAAAAAGAGGCAAGTTAATTTATTCTGATTTTACAGATGAAGAACTAGCAAGTTGTGACTGGCTGACATTTTTAGACAGATCTTGTCTGATAATCCTTTCATTTAGACAGAATATGAATTGTGGTGCTGGAAAATATTGCAATGTCAATTATTTTTTTCCCTTGAAAAAACGTCCTATATTTCTACAACTTTTTTCAGTCTGCCTCTATTAATGTAATATCCTCTTTAGAAACTTATTGAGAATGGCAAAACTTGCTCTTTTCATTTCCGTATTGAAAATCTGTTCCAGATTAATTCTGAGAAATGCTCAAAAAGATAGTTTGAAACACCATTTGGTACCATATCTATCAAGACCAGAATGTTTTGGAACTCAATTCTTCACGTGCTGTAAGTTTGTAGTCTCCATATGTTGAAATCTATAGCTGATATTTCTTTGAATGTCAGTGCTGTGAATATCAAGTTTATACCAGACATGTTGAGGAAAGGGTTGGTGCCATCACATTGTAATAGCGAATCTTAGAAATCATGCAACCATGTAAGAGAAGTAGGAAAAAAAGAAGAAACAGAGACATAGGTAGATATATAGATTGATACGTTTGCAATTAGATGAGTTGCTAAGAAAATAACACAGCATGTTTCCTTGTTTCCCGGGTAGTGCATAAGCTGCTTTGTAATTTTCACCATGTGAGCTGTAGAATTGAGAACTTGGCTTGAAACCCATTGTGTTGCCATTACGACTTCAATTACAAAGCTGTGCCTTGTATTGTTGGTTTCTTATCAATGATAGCTCTAAATCATAATGATCTAGAATGAGTTTTCTGATTCAGACACTGTGCTGTTAATTTGCCTATCAGCTCACTTTCTGACTGCAGCTCCTCCATCCTGAGCTGACTGAGCCAGTGGCACTGGCACTACTGATGTAGCCCAACTGTTTACAGAGGCCAATGAACTAAAACTGAGGGAGTACATCTGCCATGGATTTTCATAGCTACACCCTTAATATTGCAGGAAGCTGAGCAAATCAGAAGACAATTGGAAATGTTTCTCAGTAATTTTGTGGGTTTGGCAAATGCAAGTAAAGGGCATCCTGATCCTATAAGCAAGGGAATAGCCATTGTGAGTGCAGCATTCAGAGTGTACTGACACTCTCTCATCCTAACATAAAAAGCCAAGAATTCTCCCAGGTTAGGGAATTAAATCCAAATTGTAAAAAATTACACCAGCTGCAATAAACTGTCGGAGAGAGCACAGCACAATGCTGCAGAACATAGTCTAAAAAACAAATAACAAACAGCATCACATTTTGAATGTGTTTCTATTTTTATTTGTTTATTTGCTAATATGAACAATATGGCTAAATGTATTTAATACATCCCTCCCTGGGTATAAAAGTGCTGTGGGGAGTCAGAGAAACTTACCAGGAGGAAGTCTGCAAGCAGGATCTGAAATGTTTTTGTTTGGAAACTAAGTGATGCCTGAGGTAAAACTGCACAGTGTTAAAGCAATGATAATTGGCTCCTCCTGGCTTTCCCCACTAAGAGAAATTGAAATTCAATTCACATTTAGTGGGAATAGTTGTGAAGCAGCAATTGTCATTGCTGTGACATTGTGTATTTTGTATCAGGCAGTTCTCAGAAGCCAAGAGAAAATGTTGTCGTAAACTAGAATATGATCTAAGAATGCATTTCATGGAGGGAGTACAGCATAAGTGATGAATATCTTATGCTCAGTAGTAGTGCTATGTTAACGGTGTTGTGCAGGCTGTTTGTATACACTACAAAGGACACAGAAGTATGCTGTTCTGACAGACGCAGTGGTACTTGGATGATAGCTTCCTTTCTGCTGCATAATAGCAGCATCTTCAACAGTAAATTAGGGGCTGAATCATTTATTATGTTAAGAGATATATTTAAAAGATATTTGGAGAATTTAGGGTTACGTGTTAAGGGATGATTTTAACATGATAGAGAGCTCATTAGCCCAAGGTAAATTGTAAAACAATCTCCTTAGTCAAACTATTCCAGCTGTTAGATATCCTCACTGTTAGAAAACTTTTCCCAATCACCCATAGGAATACCTGCAACATAATCCCATTCCATTCCCAAAAGACACAGCCAAGAATTTATTCCCTTATTCCTTGCTAAACCTTCTTTAAATATTTTTAAACATTTAAAAGTGCTAAGTTGTTTTGTTGTTGTTATTGTTTTGGTTTGGTTTTGTTTGTTTGTTTTTTCCCTGCCCCTTTAGTTTTCTGTTCTGCAGGCTACAGAGGCCAAGGACTAATATATTTTCCCACTTTCACAGATTAATTAATTTCTCCAACTGACTGGGAGTTTTTCTTACCTCGGAATACTCCAGATTGGATGGGACTTAGTTCTGGCATTAGAAAAACAGACCATAGAGAAGGACTTGTGTATTCACCTGTCTTCCAGATAATACTCTTTATATCTTGCTCTGTGGTGAAGGTGGGAGGTTTTGTTTTTGTCTTATTTTTGTTTTGTTTTCAGAAATGACAACTTGTTAACCACCAGACTCTTTTCTACAGATCTAGCTCTATGTGCCATCATTTGCCACCCTCTCACCAGACACATTATTCCTCCCCACCATGTTACAAATTTTGAACATTTTCTGGTTGAATTAAGTAGTATTTTTCAAAGTGTTTCTCCAATTTCTAAATGCAGCTTTGTCTTCAACTATGTATGAATTCACTTCACTCTGACAAAATTAATGTCTTGTTTTTCTGCAATTTTTATTGTAGCAGCAGCCTATTTAATGAGACTTTGCAGCACTACAGCAGACCACTGATAACTAATGTATGTAGTTCCAACAAGGGCTGCTTTATAATAGTTTCATATGGGCTATATTTCTCTTATATGCTTAGAAGAATCTTATAAATGCCATAAGCTGCACTAAAGCTAAGATACATGATGTATATGTATACTTGCCTATTCACAACTCATGTTGTCTTGCCATAGGAAGAAATTAATTAACTTGATGATTCATATTCTTTATGAACTTGTTTCCTGATACTTATCTTTTTTTTTGCTATTTTATAGATGTTTTAATATTGCTTTTAGTTTTTTCTGCCAATTAAAGTTAAGTAGATCAGTCTATAACCTCCTGACTCCTCCTTTTGTCTTTTTAAGGAAGAAAATACTCCTGCTATACCATAATCTGCTGGCTCTCTCCTATCTCCATGATAAGGGAAAGAAAACTGCCATTAGCTCTGCATCACTAGTCAGTTCTACATATTTTAACACCATTTTAGAACTCAAACACTGTTTTAGGTTGGAAACTTACATCTCTTTCCTTCATAGTCCATAAATGTTTTATTGAAGATGAAGGTTAAAAGTATACTACTCTGTCTTTCAGTGTAATGCTGGTAATTCTCAGTCTTCTGCAAAAAGCAAATGCTTTGGTCTTCTGGTCTTCTTGGTATTAATATGCTTGCAATTATTTATTTATTTATATATTTATCGCCACTGCTATTTTACCTCTGTGAATATGTATGCTGTCCTATCTAAAGGTGTATTGCAGCTTTATTTCTCTGAAATGCTGGGAATTGTCCTTTGAGGATGGCAGCACATATATCTTCATCCTGTGACTATCTTCCTGCTGTTAAATACCTCTGAATGGGTTAATTCAAACAATACAATACACAATACAATACAATACACACAGTGTAAGATGTAATGCAGTTAATTTTATTTCCCCTATAATATTAAGTGAAAACCTTTGGTCTTAGCATAGAACCAGAGGACTTTGAGCTTTGTGCTCTACAGCCAAGGAGTCTAGGTGGTTGTTTATACCTTTGGTGGGCAGTTGTCCTCAGATAACATATTCTTCTGGTGTCTCAGAACACAATCTTTTACTACATATTAAAGCTAGGACCATGTGTATTGGGTTTACATGGCAAGTTTTTGGTAGCTGGGGACTGCAAGGGTGGCCTCTGTTAGAAGAATCCAGGAGGTGCCCCTTTTTAGATAATGGCCAGTTTCAGCTGGCTCCAAATGGACCCACCACTGGACAGAGCTGAGCTGACAAGCAATGTTGTTTGTGCCTCTGGGTGAGCAGATTTAAGAAAAGGGGAAATAAATAAATAAATAATAAAAATGCTGTGAAACTGCAGCTGGGAGAGGAGGAGTGAGAAGCAACCCTTCAACCCCAAGGTGAGTGCAGCAGGAGGGCAGGAGGTGCTGCAGGCAGGCAGCAGCAGTTCCCCTGCGGGCTGTGCAGGGAGAGGCCCCTGGTGGAGCAGGCTGTCCCCCTGCAGCCCATGGGTCCCACATGGAGCAGATCTCCACGCTGCAGCCCCCCCATGGGTGGAGGAGCCCCCCGTGGAGCAGGTGGATGTGGCCTGGAGGAGGCTGCGGCCCATGGAGAGCCCCCACAGGAGCGGGCCCTGGGCCAGAGCTGCAGCCCGTGGAGAGGAGCCCACGCAGGAACAGGGCGTCTGGGGGGAGCTGCCGCCCACCCGTGGGGGACCCGTGCTGGAGCAGTTTGCTCTTGGGGGATGGATGGACCCCGTGGTATGGAGCCGTGTGGGAGCAATTCTAGAAGAGCTGCTGCGTGTGGGCAGCCCCAACAGACTCAGTTTGGGAAGGACGGCATCCCATGTGAAGGACCCCACATGGAGCAGGGACAGAGAGGGACCATGAAGGAGCAGTGGAGATGAAATGGTAGGGACTGATCACAGCCCCCATTCTCTGTTCCCCTGCACTGCTTGGGAGGAGGTGGAGGAGGGTTTTCTCACTGCTCTAGCTTGTTCTTAATAGGTAATAAATTCCATTAATCTCCCTATGCGGAGTTTTGCCCATGAAAATAATTGTTATCTCTCTGTCCTTATCTCAACCTTTGGTCCCTTTCCATTGTAATTTCTCCCCTTTTCCCTTTGAGAAGAGGGAATGAGAGAGAGGTTGTGGTGGAATTCACCTGCCCACGCAAGTAAAACCACCACACTATGCTATTGGAATTAAGTGATTTTAATGGAGAACATTTCTGCAGTGTGTTTGTTTCTAAGCTGGTGTTGAAGTTTACTGAGTTAGACTATTAAATTTGTCATAACAGCAGAAAGTATCTACATATTCCTGTGACATTCAGCTACCTGCAAAGAGAAGAGTATGAAGTTAGGAAGAACAGTTATATCAGCATTGTTAGTGGAGGGACACAATTTTTCCTTGTTTCTCAACTTTTCCTGTGTCATCTCAGTATAGGAGGGAGGAAAATCCTGTTTCTACTTGTAATGAATGATGCATTACACGAAAGGTAGATTCTTCATGTATCCACATCTTCCCAACTTAAGATGTTTCTCTCAAACTTATTGAGATGATGAAAATTGTTTGCCTCCATGTGAAAATAAATAAATAAATCAAGCAAGCAAGCCTTTAAGGAACATTTTTCACTTTGTTTGTAGGAACACAGAAGTTGCCTGAGTGGATCGGATCTGTTGTTTAATTAGTGTAGCCTACTCCTACCCTTTGGAGGAATGGTCAACAAAGCCTTTAGTAGGTATAACTTCACTAGAGGCAACATTTTTTTTCCTTCATTTCTACATGGTGCTGCTTAGACCTGGAAGCAGAGGATGTCTTCAGAAACTGTTTTTAAATACTTATTATAGAATCATATAATATCCTGAGTTGGAAGGGACCCAAAAGGATCATCAAATCCAATTCCTGGCACCACAAAGGTCTACTCAAAATTTTAAACCATGTGACACATGAGCACAGTCCAAACACTTCTTAAATTCTGACAGGCTTTACCTCTATAACTCCTAAATATTTTTATCACTTACATTGATGTTTAAAAGTTCTGAGCTCCTGAGTTCAGTGATGTCCTTTGGAAAACCCTGGGAGAAATAAAAAGAAAAAGAAAATTGTGCCTTGCAGTTTCTTAAGTGCTTTAGCTATTTATTTCCCTTATTCCTCCTGGAGCACTGTATATCAATGAGAGGGATTTTTATTTATTTATTTATTTATTTTTATTTATAATGAGGTCTAAGGATTAAATTTCATCGAAGCACATTTTTAGTGGCCTTTTTCCCACCTTTGAACAGATGAACAGACAAACAATGTAAACTATTTTATTCATACAGTTTTCCATTTTGTATTTCTGTACAACTCGGGGTAACCCTTCAGTCAGCATGTTCTGTGGAATAAGCTTGAAGTGTTTGTTCTAAATTTTATATTGAGTTTGGGATGCTGTCTGCTGCTGATGAATGGATTGTTAACATATTGTTTCTGAAGCACAATTTGCATTTCTGTGAAACCAGGGATTAAACACTGTGTGTAGATTAGGAATAATTCATGTCTAATTAATAATAAATGTGTTTTTTTTTTCTCTTCTGCTTCAGATTTTTTTTTTTGTATGAGAATAGCAGAGTATTCCCTAGTGATGACAAAGGAGAGCACTTCTCAAGTGAAAATGACATGAAAACATTTAAATTGGAAGCAATTCATGTTTTAACCACTTGCTTACTGACCAGTAAATTAGTTTTGAACAAGTAATATGCTCCCCTCCAGAGATTTGAAGTAGTTGGATGCTATGTTTAGTTCATCTAATGGAGCATGCTCCCAAGTCTGTGTGGAGTAGTTTATCCCATCAAAAGTACTTTGGCATAGTGAATGTTTAACTATATGTAATTTGTATTGCTAGAATTCTCGTGTCCAATGTGTTAATAATGATCTGTACAGAAACATAGTTTGTGAGGAATGTGTAATATGCTTTTATAATGAAGATCTTATCCTTACAATCTGTTTTCTCCTTAACTTTAATAATATAGACAAAAAGACAGAACTGGATGATAATAGGACCATTAGCTGTTTTAGTTTCTAAGTATTCAATTATGCCTTTCTACATTGTTTGGCTGTTTTGTAGCTGTAGGCAGGAAAAAGCCTTTTTATTGGAGGTGGTTTATTTAGGTTGGTACTTTATTGGGTACTTTGCTATAAATAATTTCAATCATTTTAATGGCAACTTTCCAATCAGTGAGAAACCAAGAACAAGTAATATGCATTTGATGACATAGATCTCTAAAATGAATGTTCTTTCTCCCCTTCATTAAGGAAGAAATGGATTATGAAGTGAGCTAATGAAGAAAACTTTCCTGCAGTCTGAGTCTGCTTTGCTGTAAAGCCCTACAATTTGATCGAGAAGTTAAACCTAGTTTGCTTCTGCTCATCAATAGCATCTGGGTAGATATCTCTCTGTCCTCATAAAACCATCTTTTCCAATTAAAGTGCTTTCTAGTATCCAGACTGTGCAAATTGTTAATGAACATCATGGGCAAAATCCAGCTCAAGAAAGAAATTATTTTGGCAGGAGCGGGCAAAGAACTAGCACTGCACAGGTTTTTATCATCGCTGTACAATTCAGAGACAAGAAGAGTTGTACGTGTAAAGCCTGAAGAGATGAATATCTCTCAGTTTCTTTATTCATTATTACTGTAATAAACCAGAAGTCTGTAGCACAAAAGAACATCCATATGGGGTGTTGCTGAATAGGGGAGTACTGTGAGGAAGTACTGTTGTTTTTAGTTCTCATTTCACTACTCTGCTAGTGATAGGCAATAAATTATATTAATCCCCTACACTGAGGCTATTTTGCTCATGATGATAATTGGTGAGTGATCTCCCTGTCTTTATCTTTGAGCTCTTTCTATCATATTTTCTCCCATTCTCCTTTGATGAGGGGGAGTAAGATAATATCTATGGTGAAGTTCTGGCCCAGCAAGGTAAAACCGCCAGAACACATTGACGGGATCTGCATTCCAGAAGCAAAAATAATTACTTTTTCTTTTCCCAGTGAAATTTATTCTTTCTTTTTCACATGCATCTCCTGACTGAGATGCCAGCATATCAGTATCACTGTGTGCCTAGGCCTGTTCCTATACAGTACAGAATGAAATGAACTCCTCACACCTACATCCAGTCCTTCTCCAAGGCCTGAGTGGAAACTTGAAAGCAATGGACAGAATTAACAAAGTAGACTGAAAACCTTCCTGCAAGAAATGCTCTCATGGGACTTCCAACATAACGAGTCTCTTATGTA
This sequence comes from Anas acuta, assembly GCF_963932015.1. Lineage (NCBI taxonomy): Eukaryota > Metazoa > Chordata > Aves > Anseriformes > Anatidae > Anas > Anas acuta. Next base: position 66,083,843 of record NC_089017.1, on the reverse strand, counting down.
TCTATTTTAATCTATTTTATTGCATTAGAGATGTAATGTGCCCAATCACTGTGTGGTATTACAGCCAAAGTCACTACTGTACAAAATTCATAAGAAAAGAGAAGAGTTAGCTCTATGAGCATGGGAGCAGTAGAAGGATGTTCCTGTTGTTCACGACAACAGTGAAACAACACAACTGTCACATGCCAGACATTCATATTAAACAGAGGCCAGATTACTTTGTAAGCCTTTGCAACTCTTTTTAAAGGCACATGAAAATAAATTGTGCACAAACAAAAATAAAAGGTCCAGTGTGTATTTTTTATTTATTTATTTATAAATATTTTCTTTGTCTTGGAAATCCATGGCAGTGCTTTAAGAATACAATTTTGCAGCTAATAATTGATCACACGTAAATAGAAAAGTATGTGAAATTCCAACACATTAATCTAATTTATACCGTTGCATTAGGGGTTAATAGAAATCTGTAGTGAGTTCTTATTTTATCTAGGTCAGTTAACTCATCTTTCTCTTATGTGTGATTCAGATGGGAATACAGCAATTGCTAGGCATTAAAAGATGAACAGAAAATGTATTAATCTTGGCTAAAGAATGGGTAATTTTTGCTTTCCTGGCAGGAGACTTACTGCTGTACTTTTCTGCAAGAGGTCACAACCACAAAACACAGAGCTCCATATTGTTCTCCAGAATTCCTCTTCAAAACTCTTGGAGCACATGTCTGTCTGCTGTTGCTGACTAGGGAAGACATCTGACTCCTTATTAATGTTACATATTTCTTTTTCTTCACCTTCTTCTCCATATCCTTTTCCTACCCTCGAATACTCAATCTACTCCATTTGTGTATATAATTTGCTTTTTAAATCTCAGTCTGCACAACTGTCTCAGAAGGGGGATTTTCAGTCTATTACTTTATATAGAATCTAGTTTAGTAGATCCCGACCGCCCATCCCATGCTACCATGGTGTTCATACTACTACATATTACAAAAATCATTATTTTCTGTGTGAGATGGAGGAAGTAACAATATTGAAACTTTAACAGCTACTTCAGTCCATTGCAGGATGCTTTCTCCGTTAAGTTAAGTGAAATTCCAGTGGAGTTAATTAATTAATTAATTAATTAATGTATATTTTCTGCTAGCTTTCCAAATATGTGCTCAATTTCAAGCAAGTATCAATACCAGAATGTTTAATGAGGTAGTCCAGCTACAAAACATTAAGAGAAGTTTTAGCTCCAATTCTAAAACTTATAGAAAGAAAATGGATAAATAAATACTGTACTGATGGTGATCTGTGAGATCTACCAACTATTATATAGAAGTTGTAGACAGCTCTTAATAGAATCATAGTCATAGAATGGCTCAGGTTGGAAGGGACCTTAAAGACCATCTAGTTCCAACCCTCCTGCCATGACCAGAGACACCTGCCACTAGACTGGGTTGCTTAAAGCCCCATCCAACCCAGCTTTGAATAATTCCAGGGATGGGAATTCCACAGCTTCTCTGGGCAACCTTATTTTAAAGTCTTTACCAGATAAAAAGTCAATTGATTAATCAACATACAAGTGATGTACATGTTGTAATACATAAATGGCCAGTTTTGCTTTACACTTTGAAAACTTTCCCTAATAAAACTGGAGTGGAAATTAGTTCATTAATTCATGAATCACCAGGGCTTCAAAATGTAAAGAAAATATAAAGGCTTAAAAGAAGTGCTAAATAAATATTTTACTTATTTATTTATTTGTCTATTCATTTGTCTATCTATTTATTATTATTTTTATTTATTTATTCTCTTTTGTGAACACATGAATATTGCCAAAATTACAGTATGTGATATGGAATGGTATTTGGGTCTAGGTACTGAGAAATGGCTTCTAGTTGTAGATGATGGTTTTCACAGGAAATGGGTAGCTTGGAGCTTCATTTCATTTCAGTGGCAGTGGGCAGAAGTGTTATGCCAGTGTCAGCTGTTTGGCTGCTAATCCCCAGCTAAGGGAAAATAATGAGTTGAAAAGGTGGTAGTATCTTTAATAACTGCAGTTAGATCTATGAATTTTTTTTTTTTGTCTTTTTCCCAAACCATCAGCCCAATATGCAGTGCATTGTCTTCCATCCCCAACAGCTACCCCATTGCATCTCAAATAAATAAATAAATAAATAAATAAATAAACAAACAAATAAATAAATAAAACAATAACAACAAAGTATTCTGCATCAGACAATTCAGAACTTTTTCTGTCTTCTGCAAGCCTGAAATGGTCTCTATGTCCATGGCCCGAGTTTCTAGACAGTATAAGATGAAGTAAGGAACAGCATAACAAAGTCTCAGCTCTGGGCAGCACAAATAGAATGTTTACTAAGTCTCTTTGAATTTTCATCGGTTTGTGAAAATAAACATTTAGAAAGAAGTACATAGAAATAATTAGTCACATTTACTGTAACAGTCATGTATTTATTAACATAAGCACTGAATCATTTAGAAGGCTGACATAGCATCAGTTTTCAGTAAATTAGCTATAAAGTGATTGTGGCATTTTGAATTTGTAACATTCTGCTTTAAAAGCAAACTAGATGTTTATTTGTGTTACTATAAATAAATAAATAGTAACAATAAAATTAACAGAGACTAGATTTATCCTTCAAACTTCAAATGAGACAAATATAGCCCACAAGTTTTTGTGATGTCTATTAGACTAGAGCACAAGTTTTATATGTATTCTTTAAAGAAATTCAATTCAAGTTGAAATACATTTGTTAAAAGGCAAGCCTTAAACTTGAATGTGTTTTCATGGCAAGGAAAACCTGCAGTCAGGGTGGTTCTTCACTTTTCCACAAACACTACATTTTTTTTTTTTTTCCAAGGCAGAGAGGCCTACGTAGACTACATGGAGATAAGAGATCAATCATACTACAAAGAGATCTGTGGGAAAAGTGCTGCACTGAGTGTCTCATTGCATTCTGACTTCAAGGAGCTTATACCAGCTGCTAGACAGGAAAGCATTAAGGTCTGTATTTATTGAAACACCGCTGCTAGCCTGACTACACTGTGGAATTTGTTTTTGCTCTATGAATTTTTGTGGGGGCTTAGGCTGTGAAGGAAAGAATTTCCTTTTGAGTCGATGGATGTTTTGATGGTCCCCAGAGTTGCTGGACAACATGTATTTTGAAGAATTTCATTTATGTTGTTCTGGAGATGTATCCCATACCTGTTGCATGTGATTTACTTTGTAGCAAAGTGGGGGAACATGGAAGACATGGTTGCAAGATTTGCAGGCCTAATGGTACCCTAGCCATTAACACTTCAGCAAGGGTACAAAACTGGTTTGCCAAATTAAAATCCAAGATTGTTAATGTGGATTTCCGCACTATATTTTCTCACCTAGTGATGGATAGATTTGCTTTTGAAAATATAAAGGGCAAAAGGGATCATCTGCATCTTAAATAGAAATATTATATGCCTGTGGCAGCAGCAAGAGGACAAATGAGTATCTGAAGGTACATACAGAAATGACAGCAGTCAGAAGATACTGCAAATCTTTTTGCTAAATCACCTGTAAAACACATTCAACCATGTGTCTTGTTGATATATAGAACGATCGAAAAGTTACAAGGTTGGAGAGCCATTTGACTGTCTGATGTGTAGTTTCTTGTCAATTTACTTTGCTGAGTTTTTCATTCTCTCCTTAATTACCACTGTTCCACCTACACAAGCAATGAAAGACTCAGCTTCCAAAATAGCATAAAAATCTTTCTGCTATAAGTGAATACACTTTTTTTTAAAAAATCATAAACTAATTCTTTATGTATCTGAAATGCATTTTGATTGAAATGGCAAAGCAGTGAAATTTACAACATGAATGTCACTATATTTTCACCTTTATTTTGTATGAAATAATCTGGAGTTCTACACTTCTGTAGAAGAGATTGAGCAGCTGGTCTCTTCATGGTTTAGACACACATTAATTCAGAGCCTTATTTTCAGTGGTGTGGACAAATTTAATGATGGGCTCACTGAATTGTTCATACTTCACAAGGATTTAGGTCCTACAAAGTGAGCAGCTAGCAGTCCTCACCAAGACCATAGGAACATACCATAGAGGATGATCATGGTCAAGGATATAACATGCCTCTTCTTGTTGTGGAAGAAAACAAGCACTGGTCTTCAGCAGACTGTTGAAGATACAGCAAAAAGGAAAAGGAAAGCCAATATATCTGGAATCTAAAAAGATCATTCTGGAGAGGAGAAAATGAGTTAAGGGACTTGATGATCACATGCAGTTCCAACAGAAGTGTCCATTGCAATTAACACAGAGATTCAAAGTTATTTTAATGTCTTTAATCAGAATCATACCAATTTTATAGAGATATCAAAGACATTTTTCCTGAAAACTCTTCTTCCTCCAGTTCCTCTGATTGTAATGCCGTTGTGGATTCCAAGCTGGTAGAGGTCTGAACTCCATGCTCATTTTGTAAAAGAATTAAAAGAAATCTTGCAGAAAAAATATAGGAGGGTTTTGTTAGATGTTTGCATTGCATGACTAATAAGCATAAATCACTTGATTCTCAATAGTCTTCTTTAAGGCTATAAATGTTTTAATTTGTGATTCCTTTTTAGCAAAGAAATAATCACTGAGGCTCTTGAAGATTTGGGGTGGGGGTTGGGGTAGTTTGACATTCTGTAACATCAGAAAATAAGAAATCATATATTTCTTTTGCAAACCTCAGGCAAAAATCATTCTTGCTCAGTAAACATGAACACTCCATGCAGCGCTTGTTTAAATACAAGTGTAATGTTGCTCTCAAAATCAAAGCAGCCTCTAGTTTTGAACAATTCTCTACTTTACTAAAGGGCAAACACAGCCTTTGAAGTCTACATTTGGGAATCCTGAGAGAGGATTTCCAAGCCTATTGGCTAATGTTTCTGGTAATCTAAAAGTGATAGATGATCTCTGTGATTTTTTGCTAACTGAGGTTGCATGGTGATAAAATTAATGACCTAGAGTAATTACAGGTAACTTACAATATCTATAAAATACTGAATGCATAATAATATAATGTTAATATTACTGTGTGAGAGAGATGATGAGAATAGCAGTTAAATGATGTTTGTGAAATCTTTCACATCATTGTATGGAAGATGCTATATACAGCAAGTGCCAAATATAATGATTATCATCAGCAATATCTTTCTCACTCTAATTAGATGATTGAAGGGCAAGCCCTTGAACAATGCTGCACAGGACAAGCTGTTCATCACTGAATCTCTTAAATTTTTCTTCTTATTAGTATGCTAAATGAATTAAAGGAACATCTATGTACTGCGTTTTTCTTTCTTGCTGAGATCTTTTTCTCTGGAATAATTGTGAAACCTGCTTTGGGATTGGTATTCCTTTGATTTAGCTCAAAATTACTTGCTTTCAAGGAGTGTAGGTTTTATCTGTGAGCAGAAATAGTGATTGATGATCCTTACTTATTATAGTCTGCCCCAGCACTAAGAAGCATAAATGCAGGTAATGTTTGCAGGTTTGCTGTAGTGTTAGTTTGGGTACTGACTTACTAGCTCTATGGCATTTCACTCATTTTTTTCTTTTTTTTTTTTCTTTTTCCAAATAAATTGAAAAAAAAAATCCACAACACGAATAAGCCCTAAAATGTCCAGCACTAATACCACTTATGGTAACAAGCCTCACCTAGTATTTTCTGTCATCTGTCTCCACCACTGGTAATTATTGATTATAAATCACAGTACTCACACAAGTTTAATTAAAAATTTCATTGTGGCTTTAGTGCTATGCTCTTAAACAAAACTTATTATGTTCAGTTCTTATGATAAAGTTGCTTTACATGGAGACAAAGCCTTCTTCTCTCCCTAACATGTTACTTTGAACATCTGCTCCACCTGTGGAGGTATTCTGGTATAAATGAAAAGGCTGCTACTCAGTCCTGTTTGGACATGCAGTGGGTGTTTCACACCAGAAGATGCACCCTCAGCAAGTTTGCAGTTGGCATCAAGCTGAGTGGTGCAGTCAATACAACAGAAGGAAGAGATGCCATCCAGACGGACCTGGACAAGCTTGAGATGCAGGCCCACATGAACCTAATGAGGTTCAACAAGTCCAAGTGCAAAGTGAGTCGGGGCAACCCCAGATATGAGTACAGACTGGGAGAAGAGCTCATTGAGTGCAACCCTGCGGAGAAAGATTTGGGGTTTCTGGTGGACAAAAAGCTTGAGCCAGCAGTGTGCGTGCTTGCAGCCCAGAAGGAGTACAGGACCCCTAAAACAAGAAGGACATGGACTCCTCCAGAGGAGGGCCACAAAAATGATCAGAGGGCTGGAGCACCTCTACTATGAGAGGTCTGGGGCTGTTCAGCCTAAAGAAGAGAAGGCTCCAAGGTGACCTCATTGCAGCTTTTCAATACTTAAAGGGGTCTTACAAAAAGATGGAGCAAAAAGATGACTTTTTGCTTAGTCAGGTAATGACAGGACAAAGAGGAATGGTTTTAAACTAAAAGAGGGAAAATTTAGATTAGATGATAGGAGGAAATTCTTCACCCAGAGAGTGGTGAGGCACAGGCACAGGCTGCCCAGAGAAGCATCCCCATCCCTGGAAATGCTCAAGATCAGGTTGGAAGGGGTCCTGGGCAACATGAGGCAACTAGAGGGGTCCCTTCCAACCAGAACCATTCTATGATTCTATGGATCTTCCTGTCCAGATGGTCAGCTGATGTGTAGGTCTGGGAGAGAAAGCTCAAGGTTAAGAAGTACCACTGGAGTTGTATGTGTTTTCTTTGATTCATTATTATATCCATATGTTTGTCAATTCAGTTAGTGGAGACATGAATTCTTATACCAAAAAATAAAATTATTATTATGTTGTTGTTGTTGTTGCTGTTGTAGTGTTAATGTTAATGTTAATGTTAATGTTAATGTTAATGTTAATGTTAATGTTATTAATAATAATAATAATAATAATAATAATAATAATAATAATAATAATAATAATAATAATAATAATAATAATAATAATAATATCTTAGCTGTTAAAGCATACAGGGTGCAGGTTTTCTATTATTAAGCCTGCCTAGACATCAGAAATTCATAGTATATGTGGTAAATTTGCAGGGGACTAGATGGGAACAAGAGGGCAGCTTATCTCAGAGTGCTGTTGTTTTAGCTTTTGAAAAAAAGTCCAGACACACCTCAGAAGCTTCATCTTGCCAGTAAAGACAGTGGGTGCTCCATGATACCTCAGTGTTCGAAAAAGTCATGTATGTAACCTTTCAGAGAATTGTCCTTTTCTATTTTAACACAAAAGCAGTGTATATGTGTGCATTTGTGCTCAAGCACGAGTGTGAGAAGATGGTCATCAATAATATTGTATTAATAGTGAAACTCAGAACAACACTTCATATAGTAACTACTTTTACTATTATTGTTATTATTATTTAATAGAAAATAACGGTGGTCCTCTGCTGGACCAAGATAAAGGTTTATCTCCAGGTCTTCCAAGTCTTCAACAAACAGAGTGCAGTAAGTTGTAATGCAGGAAGATACCTTCAGATCAGGACAGATTACGTTTTATTTCCTCTGTATGCACTTTCTACGTAAATACTAACACAGTGCTCATCTGATAGCTTAATCAGGGTTTATGCTCTTCATTAAGAGGGAAGAAATAGGAAAATAAAACAACCAAAGGAAATCTTCACTCATCTGTTTGTGTCATACATCACTGAAATTGTTTATCTGTACATGTGCATCCAGTAAGAAATGATGTTGGCTACGGTCTTCTTTCTGCCAGTCAGACTGATTCAAAGTCCTGTCAAGCTAGCACTTGTAATCCCTTTGCTGTGTAGCAGTCCTTCATTCGAAGCTCAGTGGGATGAGTTGTATGCTGTGTTCACAGAAATTGTGTGCGAGTCCAGGTGAACCACTCTTACTGTGGACTTTGTAATGTCCTCTGAACATTATGTCCTCTGAACAAGAAGGGCTACAGTAGTGCTCTGGCATTGCAGTACAAGTAGAATTGGCCTAGCAAGCATACGTGTACATATGGATATAACAGATAAATACGCTGAGTTCATGTCACCTCCTCTGTCTGCTACCAAAATGCTATTTCACAAAAATGGTGTTGCAATTAGGGCATTTTGAGTGACAGCCTTCTGACATACACAGTTTCATACTGCTATATTTCCTATGTATTTCCCAGTCTCTCTATAGATAAGAAAAGATTTCCTCTTCAAGGTCTTTTTTAAACTTTTTTCTCTGAAGTAACACATAGCCTCTCTCCCTCTGCTGCAAGTCCTTCAAGGATGAGCTAACTTGCTCACTAGATATACCTATTGTGGATGGCATGTAAATTGGACAACTTATTATTTTTATTACGTGACATGATATTTATTTTATTTTATTTTATTTTATTTTATTTTATTTTATTTATTTTATTTTATTTTATTTTATTTTATTTTATTTTATTTTATTTTATTTTATTTTATTTTATTTTATTTTATTTTATATATATTTTAAAATTATTTTTATTCAGTTTCTGTCATATTATTAACCAGGTGGTATCTGTATGCATCTGAAAGTACAATTAATACATGTATTGTGTATTAATTTTTATCTGATTAACTTTAACATAAAAGATATAATGGTAATGTTCTCTGATTTTTTTCAGAGGTTTTCTATACGCAAGCAAATTAACTTTGACACTTTTAATCAATATTTTCAGTAAAAATATCCTCTGGAGTTATATTCTTCCCTATCTAATAGCAATAATAGTAAAAGCTAATGTCTGCTTTCTTTTTTTTTTTTTTTTGGGGGGGGGGGGGTAGAAGGGGAAACATGACAATGAATGACGGGATGAAGACTGCCCTATCAGCAATACGCTGCTTATATTAGCAGTATTGCTGATGGTTTTGACATTGTGAGGAAAAGAGCATCAGACTTCTAGCTGTTCACCCAGCACAGATTCAGGGTTCCTTTTCTGACCATTTTTTCAAGAACCCTTAATACAACAGTGCATTAATTCAGACTTCATATCCAATATATAAATTAAATTTTCCAAATAGCACTTATAAACTGATTTCAGTGTCTGAATATAGTTTTTTTTTCTTTTTTTTTTTCTTTTTTTTCTTTTTTCTTTTTTCTTTTTTTCTAGCACATGCTTAAATTCAGCGTAAAATCTCAAGAGTAGAAAAATTAGGTAGCTCCTCTGTGCTCTGTCAAGTTACCTGAAGGCTCATCTATAGCAGCAGTAGCTAGGAGTGGGAGGAAAAGTTTTTTTTTTTTTTTTTTGTTTGTTTGTTTGTTTGTTTTTCTATATATCTTTATGTCTTCTCAGGTAGCCTTACCCATATGCAAACTAGTGTAAGTTGTGACATGGGTACTGCTACACTGTAAGCAGAAATGGATTTCAGCTATTTCACACATACTTCATTGGTGCTACATCCAGTTCCTGCTGTTCCTTGTTCATTTTCTTGTTTAAAAAAAAAAAAAAAAAAGTTTAAAAGTTCTCTACATGTAGTCATGAAAGCAGCAAATGGTGAGCCCACTGTTTAGGCTCTACAAAAGGCATTGGTGGTAAAAGCTGTTTTATATTCATAAGATAATGAATTTCTGTATTTGATTTGCTTCTATCACAGAGAACTACTTGTCATTGTATACATAACTACTATCACCTACCTTGCTTCTTTATTGCATTTTAACATTCAAAGTCTGTCATTTAGCTAATTTTAAAATTCAACAGAAATCTTCAATTTCCAAAATTTTCCTCTTAATCAGGACTTCCTTAAGTAATTCTTACTAATCTGTGGCTACAAAGCTTTATGTTTTTATATTGTATCTTACATTTTCAGATATATTCCTGTCATTCTGGTTAGTTCTTTTTTCCACCTCTCAGTCACATACCCACAACAGTTTGATTTGGCTGTGCCCAGTCCTTCAAAATAGCTAGCCTATTGGACAGAACTAGTTAAGACTGACCTTAGAAATCCTAACATCATTAGAGTACAGTTTTGTTGTTGTTGTTTGTTGTTTGTTGTTTGTTGTTGTTGTTGTTGTTGTTGTTGGCAAAGTTAAACCAAAGCAAGAGTTCATATGCCACAATTATTTTTTTTTATTTTTTTTTTTCAGAAACATAAGAACATTTCAAAAGGTTTCAATAGACACTGATTTCATTTGTCTAAGTAGATACATGTACTGTTTAAAATGCATGACCCCCTACAACCTTCAGACTTCCTCTGTTTAAACATTTAACGGAGAGGAAAGATTGCAAATTAAATCATGGATAAGCACTGTCATGCTGGTCGAGACAAGTTCTACACGAATGATTTACATGTAGCTATATTTTTCAATTATATTGAGATAATCAGTCGTTTGTTCAGACTTATTTACCTTGTTTATGGACCCAGATTTTAAAGAACCACTTAGGGTAGTGGGTGGTAGGGGTGGATAAATAATCAGTTTATATCCTTGTAAAGACTTGGCCTGGGTTCCTTGCAATTAGAAAAGGTTTCCATAAATAGATTCAGGAGGTCATATACCATACTTGATTGAGTGTCATTGCAGTATTCTGCTGCATACGGCAATTTGATTATTCAGGCAAGGAATAAAAGGATATTAAAAACAAAGGAATAATGCTATATTTAAGGTATTATCACATATGTTTATTATTATGTGCAGATAGAAATCCTACATTTCTGTGTGCCTCATAAATATGTACATAGTTATGGTCCACAAAATCTCAATTTAACAAAACAAAATTGGAGACCGTAAGTATCATTATTTTTCCTCTTAAAGTCTGATCATGTATACAATCAGTTCAGGCAGTACATTCCTGTTTGGAGGGGAACTTCAATGAAGACGTAAGCTTGACAGTAATTTTTTCCATTGATTCCTCATTGATAGTGTGGGTGGAAATATTTTTTACAGATTTAAAGTTCAATAATTCCCAACTAGAAAGAAGAATTAGACACATTTTAATGGAATTGCTTAATCAGAACACATTGCTGGATCATATTTTCAGTATGAATGAAAAAAAATGTCTTTTTAGAAATTTGAAGTTCAAGAATTCTGTCAATAATATCATCATAACAATTACTCAGGGAGGAATGGATTTAAAGTCTACTAAATCAATACAAGGTTTTGGCTTGCATTTTTTTTTTTCCATGAAGTTCTGTGACATGGATCAAACTACATAGACCTTGAGGTACTGTACATCACAGAAGAAGCCACAGCAAAGTCCCTGAAGGTTTAGCTTCATCCTGCAGAGATATCTATGATGTGGCATTGTTTTGCCACGGTGGAATCTTAGGATGAGTTGAGAGATCTTCATAAGGAATCTCCAACAGTTTAGGTCAAAACAGACCCCTTAACAAAACCTTTATGAAGAGTTCAAGTTTGTTCAAATATATATGCTTTCTTGATGAAGAGCTTCAGTATCAACTTAGGTGGATTTATTTTTAAGAACATAGGGTAGTAAAAATAACCTTGAGTAAAATGTAAGTGTACAAAACAAACTAAAATGTAAATATACAATTGTTTCTGTACTAAAAATCAGTGTCTGGTTGCTTACTTTTATGAGTAAAATAGGCTAAATGTTCATGTATTTTAAACTTAAAAGAAATAAAAATAAATAAACAGTCATATTAATTACTGCTATACTAAGAAGAAACGAAGGAAGGAGGGAAGGAGGGAGAGAGGGAGGGAGGGAGGAAGGGAGGGAAGAAGGAAGGAAGGAAGGAAGGAAGGAAGGAAGGAAGGAAGGAAGGAAGGAAGGAAGGAAGGAAGGAAGGAAGGAAGGAAGGAAGGAAGGAAGGAAGGAAGGAAGGAAGGAAGGAAGGAAGGAAGGAAGGAAGGAAGGAAATCATTGTTGGACCTGATAATATTCAGATGCCACAATGGATGCTATTTCTCATTGCCCAAAGCATGTGTAGGTAGACTGTGGTGTCCACTGCTATTTAAAAGGAAAACATTCCTGTCAACTTTACTTCTGCAGAGGGACAGAAAACCAGACACCTGTAGAATCTTTCTAGGGTCATTTTGTTTCAAAGCTTTTGAAACACAAAATGAAGATCACCTGATGATAAAATTTGCTTTCTGCTTAGACAAAGTATTAATTATTTTCCATCTGAGACATATTTAATGTCTAAGTATGAAAGCATAGTGCACGTTTTAGAAAGTAGAATTAAAAAAGCTAGCAAAGGATATTCAAACTCTAGCTGTGATTCTGTGATTTTTTTAATTTTTTTTTTACAATAGGTAATATTACTCAGAGGGAAAAAAAAAAAAAAAAAAAAGAAAGTAGTTATCTTGCTAGACACGTTTTCCAACAAGTCTTAAAATGACAATGAGCAATTAACCATTCATATATTGCTGTTTAACTTCCTACTATATCATCACTGTAGCACAAACACAATTCAGAGGAACATTTCAGTGAGACAATGCAACCGTGTTGAGTACAGAGATTTTTTTTTATTTTTATTTTTTTGCTGGTTTGACCTGCTTTTACAAATTACTCATCGGTTAATTGAGGATGGTGGTTCATAATTCCAGTAAAATTCATGAATAAAGAAAGTAACAGACTTATGAACAGGCAGGAGACTTATCTAGAATAATCACTTCAGATTTGGGGAGATTATGCTGAAACTATGTATAAACCATACTATGCTTATACTCTCTGTCACCCTGGTCATACCTGCTTCTTAAGAATCCATGCAAGACTCTCTGAAAGACTGATTTTAGGAAGGAAAAACTGAGAAGTTTTCAAGCATCTTGCTCTTGGGTTTTTCAGACAGCAGATGCAAAGATCTTCAGTTTTGCCTAGACCTTTATGAAATTTAAAGTCTCTCTCATCCTTCATCTCTCTTTAGATGAGCTGTCAAGTATAAAATCTTGTTAAGCATATTTTAGGGATCAGGAAAATTTGTTCTCCTTCTTATTGCTGAAACTTTAAGCAGTTTTGGACTGAGTCCTTGTTAAACACCCAGGATGTATATAGGCTGGAGGATGGTGGCACAGTAGAAAACATTAGCATGTTAGAAACATTAAATTGAAGTAACAGAAGAAAGATTTATTAAATAGCATAAAATCTAAAGTTCAAATAATTTAGTACAAATTTTGTTAAAAATTATTAAATGTAGAAACAATTGTAAGAACTGATAAAAGAAGAATTAGATTGAAGATTTTTCTACTTAGTAGTTAGAAAAATTTAAATCTCCCCAATAACCATTTTTATAGTGGCTGTTTTAATTCTTAACATTTGCTTTCTATTTTTTGTTATTATATCCAGTTCTCCAGTGCCTTCCTAAATTCTAGACTGTGGTGGTGCCCTTTGCAGTGAGTGACATCAACCAGTTGAATGTCACCAGGAATAAATTATTGATTAGTTTTAAATATAAACAGTACTGTCTGGCTCCATTCAAAACATATGGCTTATCAAAAGAGGAAATAAAATAAAGCCTCCATTTTATTTTTACATGTTATTTCATTGTTTTGTACAAGTTTTACTTCCTTTCTAGTTCAATTTCTCCGAAGGGTGTTTTTCTTCTTTCCCATTCCTCTTGTATACAATTTCTTATTTGTCCCTAAGCACATCTGTCTCTGTTTCCTAACTAGAACTTCCTAACTTCTTTCTCTCTTTCTGAGAAGGATCAGACAAATCTGAGTGTAAGTATTTAAGGGATAAGGTAGTATTACTTTCATCAGCCATTTTGATTAGTTAATTGCCTCCATCATTCCTTGGAGTATTTTATTCAGTTGCCTGCCTTCTCTTGTTACTACCCTTTCCTTGCAACCATCAGCACACTCCTTACTAAATTCAGCAGTAAGCATATCTAATGTAACTCTCACTACAGAAACTCTGCAGCTTAATTACTAACATTTTCTCTTGATGAAAACAAATCATTATATGAACCATATGTTTGATCATTAATAGCATTTTAACAGCTTGTATCCCTATGTTTTATTCAGAGATGGATATCAAGTCCTATGAAAACACTTTTGGGAGACCATATACTTGCCTGGAGAAGCTGTGGATACACCATCCTTGGAATTGTTTGAGGCCAGATTCGATGGGGCTTTAGGCAACCCAATCTAGCAGTTGTCCCTGCCCATGGTGGGGGCAGGGTTGGAATGACATGGCATTTAAGATCCTTTCCAATCCAAATCCTTCCATGATTCCTTGATTCTATGATCGTATGGCTGTCCACAGCAGCGCACAAGGCAAGTTAATGCCACATATGGAGCTTCCTCATAGACATGCTTCTTGTTTCATCACTTTCTGGTCTGATTCCTTACTTACATATTTTAATGTATTAGTATTGATTTTCTACTATTTCTCTGGAATATACTCTTTCCAATGGTGTGAGAAAACAATAGCCGTTGTAAACCATTAGGCACAAAAGGAGTTATTTCCAAGGTTTATGGCTGTTGGCTGGGCAGATGTGTTTGGAGCCATTCGATCATACTCTTCTGAAATCACTTTTTAAAGGTAAAAATAATGATTTAATATTCTAAACACTCACAAGCATCTACTCTCTTATTTTCAGGCATGGTTAGATCCTTAGTGCCAGTAAGATTTGCTGAATTCAGGTGAACAGAGGAAATACTGACTGTCTCAACTGTAATTTCTGTAAAGGTTAGAAGGGACTTTTCTGGGAAATCAAAACACAGAAACAGTCTAAGAGATATAGCATTAATATAGAAATAGTAACTCTAGGCAAGGTCATGGTTTGCTTTAAGCAGGAAGGAGACAAGCAGTTTGAAAGCAATCTCCTGGCACAAGCATAAGAGCTAGAGGGGAAACACCACAGGTGAGAGCTGTATGCTGGGAGGAAGAATGACATTGCATGGTGGACAGACCTCCCTGAATGCTCTCAAGTCCAGTACACAATTTTGCAAAACCTCATTTCTGAAGGCTTAAAACGTTCTACAGAGGCCTTAAGGTATCTGAACCTGCTTGCAGCAATCAGTTCTGAATGAGGGCATGTGCTCAGCTTCCCTACAAGTCTTGGAGACTCCGACACGGGCCTATCAGGGTGCTCTCCTTTCTAATGTCTGAAGTGTGATCATGTCTTGTGGATGTCACTTTTTATTATTCTGCCCCATGTAGATTTACTGAAACCCAGCAGGCTGTTTTGTTTTGTGAGGGCCACTTGAGCTCCATTTTATATGAGCCTTAAAAACATCAGAATTTCCTAGATGACACTTTTGGAATCTTTTTGTTCAGTTGCTTAATTAACTTTGTAAATTGTTCCTAGGATCAGATCTACCAAATCAGCTGCAATACAGTTAAAATAGTTTATATATATATATATATAATTTAACTATATATATATTATTATTAACTATATATAGTTAAAATACTCACCATCCCTGCAAATCATCAGCCTACAGGGGGTGCAAAGCTGAAGAACCTCAAATGGCAATCCACTTCTAAAAGCCAAACCGCTGTGATGTGTATAAGGTCACACCAGGGAAGAGAGAGTGTAATCAATTTACTACACCTCCAATATTGCTATATACCCCGCAGACAGATTTTGCTGTGTAGGATCCTGACACTTTTGCAGCCTAATCCCAATTGCATGCTTCTCTGGTACTTATAGTACTCTCTTGCAGGCTATTATTGATGGCTGACGCTTTTCATCATGTTACGATATTTGTATTATTTTTAATAGTTAAAGATTTTTTATTTTTAAATAGCCGTATAAAGACCCATAGGAATCTAGACAGAGCAGAACTGCATTCCATTATAAACACCCCACACAAACATTATGCTAATGTAATTAGCTATTATGAACACAGTATATAAATCAAAATAATGTGAGGGCAAAAGCAGTGCTCTTTATCAGAGATCCTATAGATCAATCCCTAAAAGATTGTAAGGGAGATTAAAGATTTTATAAAAGTTCACTGTTTACATAAGCATTAATATTTTCAATAATATTGAATGCAGTGATGAAAACAAATTATTAAATATACACTCATCAGTGGTTCTGAAGGCTGTTTTGTGACTGTGCCATTTTGACTGTGATTTTTAAAGGGCAAAATTTTCCATTAAAAGACAAAATAATCAATCTGAATTCAAGAGAGATTTTAAAATTTTTATGGAACACATTTTATTTGGATATCTGGTCAAATATCAAACATTCCTGAGCAGGAACCGTGAGCTAAGTATTTAAGTAGCAGAACCAAAGAAGACAACAGAATTAAACAGGCTGTGCAGAAAATGCCTGGTCACAAGAACAGTCACCTCTCTTAACATACATCTTGGTACTCCTGAGATACACACATAGAATCATGGAATCATAGAACATCCTGAGTTGGAAGGGATCCACAAGAATCATTGAGTCCAACTCCTGGCTCCACACCATGGAGATGTGTGCATTTGACATCCTGCTCTCCAGCACTTGCTTGCCTGGGTCAGTAACTTTTGGTGATGATGTAATTAGTTGGCAGTCTGTATAGAGAAAGCTAGACAGATGACTGCTGAAAACGTAACTGCTGGGAGTGTGAAGACACATTTGTTATCCAAAGTAACGTTCTGGAAGAGCAATTTTGGATTGATGTTGTTTTAGTTTAAACCTGTTTTGGATTTGTTATGGTTATTTAGTATGTCTCATATAACATCACCTACGTAAAACATAGCAATTGAATAGTAGCAATCCATGTCTTTCTTCAATCTGACTAACTATGGACTTAAGGTCTCCACCCACACATATCCCAAATTCATTTTCTTGAAATGTACAATGCGACCTTCTCACTCTGGAAACATTTATTTAACAATATTCTCCTTTCCTCTTTACCCAGTTCCTGCAAGTGTACATAGGATATACTCTCCATCTCATCACAGATTGTGAATCTGATATTTGTTTGCTGATGTTACACCAAATAGTCAAGGTCTGGGAGTTCTAAATGACCTGTTACATTCATTATCACCATGTGAATTTAAATGAAGATTTGTGGAGAGATAGGAAATGACAGCTAAAGAAACATGGCTAGAAAGGCTGTGTATGGTAAACAGGTGATCATTAATTGATTAATTAATTGTTCTTTTTATAAAGACACACACTTGAACTAAGGGTAGAAAAAATCACCTGTAGTAAATAAACTAGTCTGTGTTCAAGACTGGGATCTGAGTTGTCTCATTTGACCTAGATAATGTCAATTGATTGAATTAGAGAAAATCAGCAGAAGGAATGAAATTCTGGTTTCAGAGCTCAGTAAATATATTTGAGGTCCATAGAAGTCTGTGTCATTCGTATGTATTGATGTAATTAAAAACAACAATTTGTCTTTTCCATCATAGTTAACAAATGTGACAATTATTTTTTTGTCTCACTCACTAAGCTGAAACTGGGATTCTGCTGTTGAATACAATGAAAGTATTAATGGACTTCCCATGCATTCACATATTAAATAATAATATATTCTAGTGTTAACATGAAAAAGCATAGTGTATGACCATAGTCATACAGACACACAGTTTTTGTTATTCTTTAGTCTAATCTGTGAGTGGAGTAAGAAAGTAAGTCCATCTGTAACTTATTGCATGACCAGTGAATCCTGACTAGCAATTAGACAATGTGTGGCAAGACCACAAGAGATAAATGGTGGCCTTCTTCTGTGTACTAATCTAAAAGGAAGCAATAGATGTTTTCCACTTCCCATATAAAGGATATCCTTTTTCATACATTTGTTTGGTGGGGGAGGGTGTACATTCTAAAATAAGCACTTTCAAAGTAAACCCAGATTTTATTGGCCTTTCAGATGCTCTACCATTCAGATGCATCTCTACCATTTAAATATTTCGTATCCAACCACTTGGCATAACAACTGAGGAGACATACTAATGCTTATTTTTAGAATTATGATAATTCACTGAATAGTGGATAATCAAAAAGACTTATTTCTGAAAGGCTAAGCTTGGTGTTAATGTTTCCTAGACCTATATCTACATAGTGCACAAGTTCTACATAGTTTGTTACAGGAGACTGTGTGAGAGTCACTGGTTTTCTGGATACTGTATTTTCCAAATGCATGATGGATTAACTTAAAGAGAGTATTTAGGTCCTACTGAAAGAAATGTTATAATGGCTCTAAGTGGAAAACAGAAATAATAAATAAATGTTTGTTTCTTTTAAGAATGATCACACAGAATCACACAGAATCACAGAATTTCAAGGTTGGAAGAGACCTCAAGATCATCAAGTCCAACCTCTGACCTAACACTAATAAGTCCTCCACTAAACCATATCCCTACAGTGCAACCATCCTCTCAGAGATTTGAGGGAAGAACATTTCCACAACATTTAAAACCAAATTAATAAACACAGTTAGTCAAATCTCTGCCTTAATTAAGGCAATCACAAAATATTTACATTGCTGTTCAAGAAGTGTATGACCCATATGTATGACTCATAAAGATGACATCAGGAATAAGAATGTTTAGATCTTTAAACTGAACTAGATTACATGTACCATTACCATGACTCAGATGAAGTTTTAGATAGTTGACCAGTTATCTACCACAATTGAAAATTAATTATCTTTTGAATAGATGACACAGATATTAATTCATTTCCCCAGAGATCTGACTTGGAATGACTCATTAAATACTCTCCACTCTGACAATTTTTCTGTGTACAGTTAATCATTTGAAGGGGACAACATGAAAAGTACACAGGCAGATATCCTGTATCCAATAACCCCAACTGTAGAAATCAATACTCACTCTGACTTGTTGGTTTTCTGCACCATCAATAATGTCTTGCACTGGCATCATATATATAGTGCTACCTGTAAAATTTATATCTGAAAGTTACTTAGCATATTTCTTTTGGAATGTACTAGTTATTGAGTAGCTGTAGGATACTCTGATGAAGCTTTTGTGCATGCCAGAGAATTTTTTCCAATTTTAAAATCATCTGTGGTGTTCTTTTGTGGCTGGGAAAGTTGGAAAGGCAGGAATACTTACATTCCCCACTTTGCACTTAAAGTTCTCTATTAAAAACAGATTGCCTATTATTTTCATAATTTTTAAAATGCACACTAAGCAAAAATGCAAAACTAGTAGCAGAGTAGTTACTATAGGAGCAGTAGTTGGATGAAAGCCTTAAGTCACTGCCTATAAAAGTAGTCTGACAGAAATTTTAAGATGTAGAAGGTAGCATAGAACTCAGGCTATTCCAGTTATACTTCATCATCCGATAAACTTGCCATAAATTTACACAAATCCCTGTGTTTATGTCACAGGGAGGACAGTTCCATTTGCAGCATATATGCACCTTTATTTCCAAGTGATTCACTCAAACTCACAAATCAGGACAATCTGTTGAAGCATAAAAGTGTAGGATATAATACTATCATGAGAGACAGTTCAGTAAGGAGTATTATCTATGCCAAAGCATATTTCTTTTGGGAACATGCAACCCATTGTGTACATATTACAATGATGAGAGACCCAAAGAGATGTGAACATCAGCATTTTCAATACCATGTAGTTTGCACAGAGACATAGCTTTTCCAGTTCTCGCAGAAGCACTGAAACTCCTCTTATCTTCTTATACCTGAAAATACACATAAAACTTTCTTAGTCTCATGCAGAATGAAAGAAATGTGGAAGCTAAAGAAATGGATAGACTGAGTATGAGAGTGCAATGGTACAAAGATTTTTTATTATCATTGTTATTTTGGTTGCTGTTTCACAAGATTTTTCCATCCAGAACTCTCTGAACTAAGTAGACATATATGCATAATTGAAAAATACACAAATATGCCTAATTGAATTAACAAATTAACCTAATATATGAACACCCATGGGAAGTTTAATGTGGGGAGATGGGCAGACAGCATTTACTTCTGACGTTTCTTAGTCTAAGGAACAAGTTTTCTAATAAGTAGGATTTAAAACGATAATATATATATTATAATTCCATATATGCATACATATATCCAGAAAAAGAACTCAATATCTACTAGACTTGAAACAACAGACATCAGCCTGTATTTGTGAGACACAGAAACACATTTTGTCTGAAAGCAGGTTATTCTAGAACTAATAAAAAATATTCTCTGTAGCAATTTCTACTGGTCTGTACCTGGAAACGAGAACAGAGTGGTCCTTCTGGTGTTGTATGGTAAGTTAGCTAGCAGTTCTAGAAATTTATTCACACATTTTTCTGGTTATTTCACATTTTTCTTCCTATTCTTCTTTAGCTAGGTAAAATAGTCACAGGGTTTACATTTTGGTCCCAGTTACTCCACTGAAAACGTGATGAAGTCTTGTTAGCAGTGAAAATGCCTCTAAATTTATGTCAATGCAACTGAATATAACAAAATCTATCAATGTAGTGAAAAATAAATAAATTATAGAATAAAGTAAGGCATGTTACGCACAGAAGAGTATATTTTTTATGAGTTAACCCTGATGCCAGGAGTAATATACTGTTATATTTCGTCTATTTCCATATATGCAAGATTCTCTCTCTTTTCATTTTTTAATAATTGACTACCAAAAGTTCATCAAACTAACATTTTCTTCATTTCTCTGTGTCCTGGTTTCAGTTAAGACAAAGTTAATTTTCTTCCTAATAGCTGGTAGGGTGCTATGTTTTGGATTAGAATGAGAAGAGTGCTGATAACATGTTGATGTTTTAATTGTTGCAGAGCAGTGCTTACACCAAGCCAAGGATGTCTCAGCTTCTCACTCTGTCCTACCAGCGGGCAGGCTGGGGGTGCAGCAGGAACTGGGAGGGGACAGACCCAGAACAGCTGACCCAAACTGGCTAAAGGGGTATTTCATACCATCTGATGTCATGTTAAACAATATATAGGGGTGGCTAGCCAGTGTGGGGGGGCCGGCTGCTTGGGGTTAGGTCAGCAGGTGGTGAATAATTACATTGTGCATCACTTGTTTCATACACATTATTGTTAGTAGTACTATTATCATAATTATTGTCATTATTATTATTATTTTCCTGTCTTAGTAAACTGTCTTTATATCAACTCACAGGCTTCACTTTCCCATTTCTCTCCCCCATCCCAGAGAGGGACTGGGGAGAGTGAGCAAACAGCTGTGTGGTCTTTAGCTGCTGGCCAGGTTAAACCACAACACTCTGACTTTTAAGTATATGGTATAGAAGCAGTGCTGATGATCTGATAATAGCTCAAAATATTACTGATTTATGTGGCTTTTGCTTTTTTTCTTTCCTCATATATATGTATATATAAAGATGTATACAAAATATTTGATAGCTCTGTTCGTCATTTCTCCTTTGAGTTCAACTTTTATTCTTGATAGAGCCACCTTTATGCAAATCAGCCAACTTTCTTTAACAATGTCTTGCCTCAGCCTAAAATAAATAGGAAAGCTGTATGTTCACAATTAAAAATAAATAAATAAATAAATAGATAAAATAAATAAATAAAGAAAGAAAGAAAGAATGAATTGGTCACAAAATGAACAATATATGCTGCACTTTAGAAATCTTTGTTGTTATTGTATTTTTTTTAGTTGGATGTGTTAAATTGTGTTTCTCACCAAGTTGCCTGTTTTAGCTATCAAGATATTTGCTAGTGAAAATGCTTAGCTCCTGAGGGCTAAAACAGAACACATTTGGAAAACAATAATACTATAACTAACTAACTAACTGAATAGATAGATAGATAGATGAAGTAATAATAATAATAATAATAATAATAATAATAATAATAATAATAATAATAATAATAATAATAATAATAATAATAATAATAATAATAATAATAATAATAATAAATGTGGGTTATTCAAACCTGGGAATTAGTTTAATATATGGTGACATCCATGATGTTTTCATCACAGACAATATCATACAACTTCCAATGATAACATCCAGTCTAGTGTAACTGAATAAAGAGCTGTTAGAGGAATTCCTGTTTGCACATAGTTCTTTAGGCAACAGCAAAATCTTTTCCTTCTGGTTTGGGAGCATACTTTAATATATTCTCCATTTATTAAATGAACCTTAAAACAATGATCCATTTCAAAATCTCATTGCTTTACAATAAGGTAAAATATACTAAGAGATAGATCTGCTTCCATTCAGGTTATATTGTCAGGCAATGTGTAAAGCTTACAACAGGAGTGTTCTGGCTGCAGCTAACTCTCATTAAAATTAATTGGCTGTACCATAGGGGTTACTAATAATATCACCACTATCACTTGCAATTTGTTTTATAATAACACCATGATCCAAATCAGCTAGCTCTTTCTGCTTCTGACCAAATTATCTAGTAGAGTTCATGTTTTCCTTCCAAAAGTTGACACTTTTAAACTCCTTGCAATTACTATACATGACAATACATTTGTCAAGCCACAATAAAACTATGGTCTTGGGACCTGTTTAAGCACCTCTTAAATATGTACCTTAAAATGGAAAAATAAAATACCCCAGAAGAACCATGAAGTGGGTTGAAATCAGAACAGTTGTAACCTGTTTAGCTAGCACAGAATGCTGCTTTTGAAACACCATGTCAATTTTAACACAAAATTCCTCAGCCTCTTATTTTATCAGTGATGGATATTCTTTACATGTCTTGGATAAGCACTGAAGTGTTTTGTTTTGTTTTCACCCAATCTTTTCTCGAAAATTCTGAATATATAAAAATGAACTAAAAATGCCTCAAGAGACTCTCTTACAAGGTTTGTCTCCCTTCTTTCTCCAGACATGAAATTCATTAGTACTTTTTAGTGTATGCTCCTTCCATGCCATTCTCTAACTCACTATTCCCTCTCTCGCTCCTTGATAGATATTGAAATGATTTTAAAAATACTAATTTTGACAAGCATGGAAGTAATTTTTAGTACCTCACAAAGCCAGAGACAAATCATAGACTCTTTCAGTTGAGAAAGACAGGATACTATGTACATACAAAGTGTAGAAGTTCCTGTCTTAGCTCTGTGAAGGGTCAAGCTTGATTTAATTCTGTTTTTTTCAGAAGAAAAACCTATAATACATTTTTTAACATGAAATTTATATTAAGATTTCTTATGGTGCTTCTAATAAGTCGAATTTTTCATGGTTTCAGTTTTCACAGAATCATATAGGTTGGAAGAGACCTCCAAGATCACCAAGTCCAACCTCTGACCTAACACTAATAAGTCCTCCACTAAACTATATCACTAAGCTCTACATCTAAATGTCTTTTAGAGACTTCCAGGGGTGGTGACTCCACCACTTCCCTGGGCAGCCCATTCCAATGCCTAACAACCCTTTCAGTAAAGTTCTTCCTAATATCCAACCTAAATCTCCCCTTGTGCAACTTTAGTCCATTCTCCCTCATCCTGTCACCAGGCATGTAGGAGAATAGACCAACCCCCACCTCGCTACAGACTTCTTTAAGGTACCTCTATGTAGAGTGTGATAAGGTTGCCCCTAAGCCTTCTCTTTTCCAGGCTGACAACCCCAGCTCCCTCAGCCTCTCCTCATAAGACTTGTTCTCCAGACCCCTCACCAATTTTGTTGCTCTTCTCTGGACTCACTCGAGCACCTCGATGTCCTTTTTGTAGTGAGGGGCCCAAAACTAAACACAGTGCTCAAGGCACAGCCTCACCAGAGCCAAGTACAGGGGGACAATCACTTCCCTAGCCCTGCTGGTCACACTGTTTCTTATGCAAGCCAGGATGCTGTTGGCCACCTTCTTGGACACATGAGCATACTGATGGCTCATATTCAGCTGACTATCAACCATCACTCCCAGGTTCTTATCTGCCTGGCAGCTTTCTAACCACTCATCTCCCAGCCTATAGCGCTGCTTGGGGTTGTTGTGCAGGACCTGGCACTTGGCCTTGTTGAACTGCACACAGTTGGCCTCAGCCCATCAGTCCAGCCTATCCAGATCATCCTGCAGAGCCTTCCTACCCTTGAGCAGATTGACACACGCACCTAACTTAGTGTTGTCTGCAAACTTACTGAGGGTGCACTCAATGCCCTCATCTAGATCATCAATAAAGATATTAAGGAGGACTGGCCCTAGTACCAAGCCATGGGGGACTCCACTAGTGACCGGCCTCCGACTGGATTTAACTCCATTCACCACAACTCTTTGGGCCCGGCTATCCAGCCAATTTTCAACCCAATGAAGAGTACACCAGTCCAAGCCAAGAGCAGCCAGTTTCTCGAGGAGAATGTTATGGGAAATGATGTCAAAAGCCTTACCGAATTCAAGGTAGACCACATCCACAGCCTTTCCCTCATCCACCTAGTGTATCACTTTGTCATAGAAGGAGATCAGGTTCGTCAAGCAGGACCTGCCCTTTATAGGCCCATGCTGACTGGGCCTGATCACCTGCTTGCCCTGCAAGTGCTGCATGATGACTCTCAAGGTAATCTGCTCCATGAGCTTCCCTGGCACTGAGGTCAAACTGACAGGCCTATAGTTTCTCGATCTACCTTTTGGACCTTCTTGTAGATAGGCATCTCATTTGCTAGCTGCCAGTTGACTAGGATCTCTCCTGACAGCCAGGACTGCTGATAAATGATGGAAAGTGGCTTGGCCAGATCCTCCACCAGTTCTCTCAGTACACTCGGGTGGATCCCATCCGGCCCCATCAACTTGTGTATATCTAAGTGTTGTAGCAGGTCACCAACCATTTCCTCATGGATTGTGAGAGACACATCTTTCTCCCCATCCCTTTCCACCAGCTCAGGGTACTGGGTATCTAGAAAACAAGTGGTCTTGCTGCTAAAGACTGAGGCAAAGAAGGCATTAAGCACCTCAGCCTTTTCCTCATCTCTCATCACTAAGCTTCCCCTCACATTCAGTAAAGGATGGAGATTCTCTTTAGTCCTTCTTTTCATGTTAATGTATTTATAGAAACATTTTCTATTGTTTTTAACAGCAGTAGCCACTTTGAGCTCCAGATGAGCTTTGGCCTTTCCAATTTTCTCCCTACACATACTTACAACATCCTTATAATCCTTCTGAGTGGCTCACTCTCTTTTCCAAAATTCGTAAATCCTCTTTTTTCCAAAGCTCTAGCCACAACTCTCTGTTCAGCCAGGCCAGTCTTCTTCCACACCAGCTCGTCTTTGGGCATATGGGGACAGACTTCTCCTGAGCCATTAAGATTTCCTTCTTGACGAGTGCTCAGCCTTCCTGGACTCCTCTGCCCTTCAGAACCACCTCCCAATGGACTCTACCAACCAGTGTCCTGAACAGCTCAAAGTCTGCCCTCCAGAAGTCCAAGACAGCGGTTTTACTGGTTCTCATCCTGACTTCGCCAAAAATAGAAAACTCTACCATTTCGTGGTCACTCTGCCCAAGACAGTTCCCGACCACCACATCTCCCACCTGTCTTTCTCTGTTTGTGAACAGAAGGTCCAGCAGGGCACCTCCCCTGGTAGGCTCACTAACCAATTGCATCAGGAAATCTTCCACACTCTTCAGAAGCATCCTAGACTGCTTCCTCTGAGCTGCATTGCATTTCCGCGCTATGTCTGGGAAGTTGAAGTCCCCCACGAGGACAAGAGCTGACGATTTCACAACTTTTTCCAGACACCTGTATAATTCCTCATCCATCTCCTTATCCTGGTTTGGCAGTCTGTAACAGACCCCCACCAGGATGCCTGCCTAGTCGGCCTTACCATTGATCCTAACCCATAGGGACTCAACCTTATTCCCAGACTCAGTCTCGAGTTCCACAATATCAAAACACTCTCTAATATAGAGAGCCACACCACCACCCCTTCTGTGCTGCCTGTCCCTTCTGAAGAGCCTATAGCCAGTCATTGCAGCACTGCAGTCATGGGAGTGGTCCCACCAATTTCAGTGATGGCAACCAAGTCATAGCTAGCCTGCTGCACCATAGCTTCCAGCTCCTACTGTTTGTTGATCATGCTGCATGCGTTAGTGTAGGTGCACTTTACCTGGGCCATTGCCTGATCCCCCCAGGCCTGACAGTGTTTTCCCTGGCAAACCTCTAACAAGCCTTATTCCCACCCCGTCCCTCTTCCTACCCAGTTTAAAGCCCCCTCAATGAGCCCTGCCAGCTCCTGCACTAGTGTTTGTTTTCCCCTTCAAGACAGGTGGGACCCATCTGCAGTTAGCGGGTCAGTTTTACCCAGCTTTTTCAGAGAAGAGAGGAACCCAATGCATATTACTCAAGTCATATTTTAGAGAGCTGTCACAAAGACAGGGAGGCGAGGAGTATGAAGAGTGCAGAATTCAAAAGGAAGGGCCAACCTGTGATTTAATCTTTTAAAATATATCTAAAGTCCTTGGGAGCAAAATTCTCATGTCTGATTATTTATTGTTTCAGAGTTTGGAGGTGGTGTTTAAATTTATTCTGCCTACAATATTTCAATTGAACTGAAAGTATAAAGAATTTTTACCTTACTGCAGTGAAACCCCTGGTCAAATGGAAATCACTTACCGATTAATTTTCACTTGAAAGTAGAACAGCACACATCTGTTTTACAATACTACAGTTCCACCCTTCCTAACATGACTATTGAGGGCTGGAAGATGCTCCAGGGACAGTACTGAGAGAGGAGTACTACTCACTGCCAAGCAGGCAATACAAACATAGAAGGGACTGATGAAAGTGAAAGCACTGGAAAGCTGTGCTGAATACCTCGGATGTTTCCCAACCATGTCTGTGCCCAGTGTAAGGAGGATAGGTGGACTAGTATGTGCCCATCTTTAGCCACTGCATTCCATAGCTTTCCAGTAAGGTGTGTTGAAAGTGACTGCGGTTTATCTTGATACATCCAGCTGCCATCTGTGGTGTCTGGGAATATGGACACAGTCCCTGCCAGGCTGCAGGGCATGTGTGTCCCCCCTCTGTGCACCCTTCTTCAGCTGTCAGGGCTACATCTGGCTAGGATTTTCTCAAACTGAATCTTTGTTTGCAATGAGCAGTATTTCACTTTCTAAGAATCTCAGTTTGTTGTAAACTAAGGTCTGAATCCCTTTGAACAGGGGAACCATGTCAATCAAAGTAGCAAAACATGGTGATGAGGCCTCAAAAGATTAATTTTACATTTTGTGTACCATGAAAAGGATTTTAATGCATGCTTAAAGAATCCAAAGCAAAATTATATTACCTGATAAGGAACAAAACTTGGCTTTAAGTATTAAAAAAGACACCACTCATAACCCACGCACTTAGTCCGTGAGTAAATTCAAATATTGAACATGTTCAACAGAACCAGGATTCTTATATAAATATTAAGTGAACTGAAAAACATATTAATGTCATGAATACATTATTCATTCTAACTAACTTTTTTCAGCTCTGAAGCTAAAGAATCAGAAAATATTTTTAAAATCTATGTCTGAAACTCAAATCAGATAAATCACGTCAAGTAGAAGCACATAATATTTAAAAATTGGAAAACAGAACAAAGCAAAACAAAAAACAACAACAACAACAAAACTGGATTGCCTGCATCATTAGCATATACTATTATTGAATAGAGTAGAGCTCTAAAAGTTAGTCTCAAAAATAAATGTAACTGTCTTATTACCTGTACTGACACATATTTTCTTCATTGTGGAACTTCAATCACGTGTATGACACCAGCCAATTATCAGAAAAATGCTAGCAAGCTGCGTCACTTGGCTTTGTCTTCTGTGCTTGTACAAGCTGGGTACAAACATCAGTAATGCAGTTGCCACAGCCGATATCATAGTATCAGATTTGCAAATTATGTATTAAGTTGATTACCTAAGTTATACACTGTGCATTTTGCTAAAAGCAATTCAGAACAGTATAACTCTGCACTGTAATAAAGAATAAAAACAAACAAACAAAACCAAACAAACAACATCTACAACAAAAATAAAAGCAAAAATAAGAAAACTGTTTGTGGTGCAACATACCAGTTTTGATTACAAGAAACAGGGGACAGGGCAGCATTTCTCTTGATCAGTGGAGCTGCTCCATTTCCAAATAATACTGTAGCCTGTCAGTAAGAGTTAAGCATGACTTAGGCAGTGCAATGGTGGGCCCTTGCAGTCACCAGTCTTTTAGTGGAGATGCCATTTCCATCACAAAGTTCATCATCCATGACATAGGTCTTGTCTATTTTTAAGTTCTCTCCAGCTTTCAAGTCTGACATGTAACTCAGTAAGTTACATGCAGTTCATAGGTGTGAGGAAGATTCATTAATCACTGCTGAAATGGACAAAACTAGGTACTGAGTAAGGCATACTAAGTGCAACAGTTTAATTTTCTGAACATTGAAAATTAGGATGAGGGGAAAAAAAAAAAAAAGTCTTATCTGAAAACATTCTGTTAGTCCCTGTAATAAATATGTGACACTTGGGAACACCAGCAGGAGAGGAATTTTATTTCCTAATCCTATCTCACATTATGAGAAAAAGGTTGCTGCCTGACACTTGACAAGGATAAGTTACCACTCATTTCACTGCTAATTCCTAAATTATTCTCTTTCTTGATTTTATTGCATCAAAAATACAATACAATTACCTATCCAAAATGCAACCAGAGTATAGCATGTTCACTTGTTAATATAGCAAGGAAGACACGGGTCTTGGGATTTGAGCCTTTCATTTTTGGCCATGGCAGTTGCTCCCTGCTCCTGGAAACATGTATACAAATGTCACATCAGAGCTACGTACACAGAAAAAAATAATTAAAAACAAAAATAATAATTAAAAATGCATATTATTCTTCTTCAAGGAAAAAAAAAAAAAAAGAAAAAAAAAAAAAAAAGGAGGGACAGAGGGACCAAGGAAGGGAGGAAAAATGACAGCAAGTGGCATATGAAAATGAAAAATAAGCAAGAAAATGCAAGGTAGTGTGTATTTTGTGTGTTACTGAAGCACATTGCTGTTTAGCACTGACTGGCACACATGCATTTTTGAGTTGAAAAGAGCCAACTGGAAGTCATTCATCAGCAAAGCAGAATGCTACCAGTCTGCCACAACCCAGTGTGGTAGTCACAGCTTGTGAGCTTTTGTATTGGGGCTTTTATGACTTCTCGTGTGTTAATGAGAGGTTTTCAGCCCTCCGCTAGCTTCATATACTTTGTGTAGGCTGTGTTAACGGATATAGATTGGTCCATATTGTTAAATCTATAAATGCTATTTGGAAGTTCATGGAGAAATAAGACTGCAAGTTGGCTTCAGTGTAACAACTAACAATGAATGTTTAATTTTGCGGCTTTTATTCATCACGTAAAGTCTTCATTCATATGGATGGCATACATTTTTAAAGTACTTATTTATTATTAATTAAGAAGATTATTGAGGAGAAAGTGTTATAAAATTTTATTGCAGGGTTAAATCCAATAAGAGAGAAGTTTCCTAAGATATATGAAATCTTTTATCTATATTTGGATTTAAAATCCATAAATCCATGTAACTGTAGTATGGACACCATGTTAATGTAGATTAGTTTTAAATATGGTTATTTATTACATGTATTCATTCACTGTGGTATAACTTAACAGTTCCTTGTGAAACAGGGCACAGACTAGGAAAGTAACATTTCTGTCCTTTTAAGATGCTGTTTTGAAACCATGTTTCTAACAAGAAAATAAAAAAATCCACAGACCTGTACCTCAGTAGGAAGAATTTTTTGTGTGTGTCAATGGCTCTATGTCCAGGTGGAGGTCAGTGATGAGTGGTGACCCTCAGGGTCCTTGGACCAGTACTGGTTAATATCTTTAGGCACTATCCTGTGCTGAGGCACTGAAAGAGGTTGCCCAGAGAAGCTGTGGATGCCCCATCCCTGGAGATAATCAAGGCCAGGCCTTGGCCAACCTGATCTAGTGGGTGACATCCCTGTCTATGGCAGGGGGCATGGAGTCAGATGATATTTAAGGTCCCTTCCAACCCAAGCCATTCTGTGATTCTATGATTCTATGATCATTTTCCTAACATCCAGTTGTGATTATACACATCTTTGCAGCAGGAATACAGCTTTGGGGTGCATTTCTAGATATCTAAGCACTCTGTTTGCCCATTGTACTTTGCCTGGTCTATGGCTATTTAAATGTGTTCTCACTTTAAAAGTAAATCCTGTGTGTTGCTGTGGTTCTGAGATATTTGAAAGAGACTATGAAAGCTTTAGTGTTGTCTTGATTGTTCTCTGCTGATCAGATTAAAAAAAAAAAAAAAATACACAGAAAGCAACTCTCAGTTCTGGATTTCTGCCCGCTTGCTGAATTTTAATTTTCCCATTAAAACATCCAGTCAGCCAAAATATAAAAATATAAATAAATTCATAACTTCCACTTGCTTTGCTATCCCAGCTTAATAGGTCATGAAGGATGCATTTTTTTAAAGCCAAAATTTCATCAGTATTGCACATGATTGCATTAAGGACTCCAGTCTCCCAAGAATACCCTTTAGAACCATACACCACCTGTCATTGCACACAGTCTGGTACATTAATGGAAGAAGCAATTTGAAAAATCAGTTTTACAATAACATTTCAATTTGTGGAAAATTTAGCCTCCAAGTGTTTTTCTCACTTTTCCCCATTTTGACTACATTTTCAAGTGCTGTTATTGAGGTGTTCTGTAGGGAGGCAGAACATTCCTTTAAAAAGGGAGGTTGAAACTTCCCTTTTGATAAACGAAGCTGTAGAAGGTCCAAAATTTGTCCAAGGATATTGCTGAAAAAGTACATCTCAACAGTGTTTTCTGTCTTTCAACCATCTGTTTTTTGGATTTCAACCCTGTCGGGGTATAAAATATTATTCAGCGGAGTGTCACCTCCTCATATTCTCTTTGCAAATATTTGACTTTTTATTTTTGTTTTAAATGGTTATTCTAAGCCTCAATATTAGGGGCTATTTAGTTGTGAACAATCACAGCTGTCACATGCTGCTGTTTCATAGTACAACTATTTTGTTTTAATGTTCTCTGTTAGGTTCTTAAAACAAACAAACAAACAAACAAACAAACAAACAAACAAACAAACACAACAACACAGTTTGCACTACTGAGTTTACAATCTTTCTGCTAATGTCTAGCACTTCACACCTGAAAAACAAACGCAGGGGAGGGGGTGTGAAGTAGAAAGTAGGAGCAAATATACAAAGAAATACTTTCCTGAAGAGTGGCCCCAAGGCATTCCTTATCCTGCTAAAAAGAAAAGAAAAGAAAAAAAAAAAAAAGGAAAGGATAGGGATATAAATATATCACGGATATATTAAAGGGCTGACAAGCACTGAGTCAGGGCTGATTTATTTCTGTAGCATTATTCATACTTGTAGCATGCCAGTGCCTGTGTTGTGACACTGGGTCTGGAGCTAGAGCACACCTGGTGAAATGACTGGACTCTCAAAGCACACAGAAGGTGGTCAAAGGTATCCACACAAAACACAAAATGCAGGCCTCTTTTAAAGAAAAGATTTAACGTGTTTTGACCAGACCAGAATGGAATATACCAGCAGGTAAGGGGCATTGCTGAATGCCATTTTTTACATACTACCCCACACTGAGTAACAACAAAAATACTTTTCAAATGAGATGAGAAGCTGATGGACTGATGGGGATAGCTTTTTATATTATTTTCTAGGGAAAATGTGGTTTACTGAAGTGTGATTGGTCTTCTCTGTGTCACCGTCATGACATTAGTTTCTTCCAAATTTTAGCTGAGAGGCAGCTTTATTTCACAATAGCCTCATGAAAAAAGAGGGGAATGCAAAGAAAGACAGTGGCAGGTTATTGCAGTGTTTAAATGTTGGTGGATTGCTTTATCATATAGTAAGTTAATTGTTCAATTTTGTTTTGAGTTCTGTTCTGTTTTAAACCTGCATTCAGTCTCAGAAGTCTGGGAGGGAACATTGCCAGTGGAAAAGAATGAGAAGCAAAATAAACTACTCTTTGGTACTTAGAATTATGTTGGTACCAAATTTTGCCTGCTGCTTCTGTAAATTGTCCATGAAGTTTAACTATATAGTGAATGGCAATTCAAATCCAAACTATGCATATTTATGGTATGTTATTTTTATCTCTAAGTTTAAATTGGAATCCAGAGCAACCTCAGAAAATGTACAAATTAAAACAAAAGACATCAGGTGCTGAACAGAGGGAAAGATAAAGGTCCTATTTATCATGTGCCTGCAATCACTGCTGAGTGATGTATAATGATTAATTTTTTATTTTTTTTTTAATTGGCAGGCTTCAGAGAGTGCAAGGGGAATTGGTGACAAGATGATGGATCAGTTTCACCATATTGGCTTGTTGATCCAACAAACCTAAAGTGGATATTGGCATTTGTCATTCAGCTTTGAACCCCTACAGACTCCTGCTGCTGATTAGTCAAATACTTTACCTCCTTGTAATTATTGTTTCAACGGCAGAGGCTCTGAGAGATCCTCAGGGGAACAAACTTTTTACAGCATAACTGCTAAGAAGTGCTACTTAGTACCAGTTGAGTGAGAAGAAGTAAGCATATGGTATAAGGGGAAAAATCAATGACAGTGTTTGAACGGCTTAACCCTGTTGGCCCTTGCGTGTTAATAGATTTCTTATGCATCACTTCCCCAGTAGGAGGAAATTAGTATGATTAGCATTTTCTCTTTATTGACTGTGAATCACAAGTTGGAAAAAAAAAT
The DNA here is from genome assembly GCF_963932015.1 of Anas acuta. NCBI lineage: Eukaryota > Metazoa > Chordata > Aves > Anseriformes > Anatidae > Anas > Anas acuta. The sequence goes on along the minus strand of NC_089017.1, from coordinate 66,051,263 downwards.
GTTTGCATGCATTGCATTTTTGTTTATTCCCTTGAAAAGTTGCAACAGGGACTGTGAGGCCAGGACAACTTCTCTCATCTTCTGTGCTTATTTCCTATGCTTTACTGCTACAGAGAAATTTTCATGTTATGTATAAGCTGCTTGTATTGTGGAGGCTACAGGGAACTGAGTCAGGTAAAAGTGAAAGGAAAGCATGTCCTTATTTTTCTTCTTCTTCTTCTTTTTTGAAAAATCAGTAACAAAAAACTTGCAATGCACTGACACAGAAGCTTCTTCCACAAACAGCATTTCACTACTAATAACAGAGCCTTCTGTTTCTATAACTGTGATTGTATAGGAATATCACATTGCTTGAAACCTAGCATGTTTCTTGATAACATTCATGATAACAGCATCTGGGGTATCCTGAGAAGGACCTGAAAGCTGTGAAGGTCTGTAGCCTGAATGTTATACAAGGGAGAAGCGTGTGAGGTTTTGTTACATGTGAGATTATTTGTTGTGATATGGCCTGAAAGAAATACAGAGTAGATTTGTGCTCTCTGCCTATGAAAAGAACTTCCTTGGTCCACAGAAATGCGTTAACACAGAATATGTTTCTTGAACATTCCCAGGAAGAGCAGAGTCATTATGTTGTTAGGAATATGAATTAGCTCCATCTACAGGTCATATCACAGAAAGACCCAGATCAAAACACCAGATCTGTAGACCTTAAGTTTGAGATACTATAATGTCTTTCAGTCTGGATAGAATGTGTCTTAACTAATGTCTAACACAGATTTGATGAATACTATTTTTTTAAGGGAGATGAAAAAAAAAATATTCACGCAATGAGTGGCTGCATAGCAAAGTTTATATTATGGGGAATGGGGCATATTTCTTTTTTTTCTTCATAAGACATAATAAATATCAGTTTTTCTGCTATGCGAAAGACCGACATTTTGTCTACAGCTCTCCCAGTAATATACAGTTCTAAGCCATGTACAACTCTGTAGAAAAGAAAATTTAATCTGGAAAGCTGAACTATGTGAGGGGGTGGGAAAAAAAAAAAAAAAAAAGAGAGAGAGAGATTTCAATATGAGAGTAATGAGAGTAAAGCAGCCTGTGCTTTATAGCAGCCTGTAAATATGAGATATAGCCCATATATGTTATGAAGTTGAGAAGATTTTGCTTAACTCCAGACAAATTTTACATGGGATTTATATAAACACGCTGGGAAGTGTCATTTAGACAGTTAAATATCCATATCAGATAGTAATTGTCAGTCATTGAGAATGGGTGAATGTATTAGGGTTCACCAGGAACTGCTCGATCATATAGACAGTGTGGTTATTTTTGTTTCCATTAACAATCTGGGATAGAGATAATGCATGTTACATTTAAAGATGTAAGAAATTGGGAGAAGCTATTTGTATGTTGAAAGACACAAAATGCATCTCAGCAGTGGAGAAATAGCCTGGCAAAAGAGACTGGAGACAAAATATGCTAGTAAAATATGCTGGAGAAATGGCCAAGCAAAATTAGCTTGAACTGCAATCTCATAAAATCATTTGGATTGGAAAGGAAGATTTCCCTTCCCACACACAGGCATACATCTACTCATATATGAGCAGAAATAATTTGGAATCACATTAGGAACCTGACCTCTAAGATCATCAAGTTCCAAGTCCCTGCAATGGGCAGGGACACCTTCTGCTAGATCAGGCTTCCCAAAGCCCCATCCAGCCTGGCCTTGAACAGCTCCAGGGATGATGCATCCACAGCTTCTCTGGGCAACCTGTTCCAGGGCCTCAACACTCTCATTGCGAATACTTTCATTGTGAATGATTATTTTGTGAAAATCTTTCTATTGGAAGGCATAAGTAAAAATGGAGCCCGCAAGAAATGCATTATTAGAACAGCTTCATGAGGGCCACTGGACTTCAAGAAAAATGTGCATCAGAGGCAAAAATTTCAGGGAATCTAGCAAACAACTAGAGGTCCAGAAAATATGATTGAAAGAAAGACTGTGAAGAAACTGGATTTTTTTTTTTTTTTTTGGCTTACAGAAGACTGAGGAGAAGCATGAGTACAGTCAAATGAAGGTTACATTGGTGGGCATAAAATGAAGAAGAAAAATCAAGTAAATATTAAGAAATTATCTCTTACAGTAGAACAAAGAAGCACATAATGGTGTTTCCATCAGGTGACATCAACAAGCTCTGATTACAAATGAATTATAGGGATTGTTTTTCCCTTTGAGCAAGAAAGTAGATCAATTGATCTCCTGAGGTGATTCTGGCCTGCTTTTGCTGTCTTCTTAAGAAAGAACAAATCTAGTCTTAGGATGCTAGAACTTATAGCCCTGGTGGAGAGAAAAAGAAAAAAGATATCTGCTCTAACAGTTCCCTATCTGAATGACTGAAACAATTTTTTCTACAATAACTAAACCTAATGCAATACGGTTACTATTCACATATTCCATGTGCATACAATTTTACTTTGTGATTAAAATTAAATCTAGCATTATAATGAAGAATAGTCTTTGAAAAGAATGAGCTTAAAAGACCTAGCTAGAAGGCATTTCATAAAGATATTTCTTCAAGAACAGACTGGATTTTTGAGCTTTAAACTTACATAGCAACCAAACTTCCTTTCGCCTTTTGAGCTCTGCATCCTTCCTTGGGGAGCTTTCCCTTCAAACACACAGGCATACATCTACTCATATATGAGCAGAAACAATTTGGAATCACATTAGGAACCTGACCTCTTTGCTTTTTCCTTCTTTTTCACCCTTGTTAATACTGTCAATGAGTTCCAGGCTCTGTATTTTCTGCTTGAAAAACTAGAATGTTTTTCTCCATATAGCTGCTCCATTCATAGATTACTCTGGTTTAGAGAGAGCTTGCTATTGTTACTGGTATTTCCTTAGCATTAACTTTCTGTGGTAATATGGCAAACAACTGTAATTTAGAAGTATTTCTAATTGTGTGGGATCAAGAAGGGGTGCAAGCATTAAAAAAAGTTAATATTTTTGTTTTCAATTTTTAATGTCTGTTTTTCCTCCCTCCTTTTCTCAGAGCTTCTTATTAGATTATTTTATTTGTTGTTGCTGTTTTGTTGGTGGTGGTTTTGGGGGTGGAGGGACTATAGTGTGGTGGGGCTTTTTTTGTCTGTTTGTTTGTTTTCCCTCTGGATCTCTTGGTTAAATCTCTGCATGGGTAACATATAGGAAGCCATAATTTCAAAACTAAACAAGTGGATCCCACTCGAAAAATAAATAAAGGAATAAAGAAACAAACAACAACAACAACAACAACAAAAGTCCAAATTGACTGAAGAATATATAACTAGCTAAGCAGTAACACCCCACAATACATCTTTCAACTGGATATGAACGGAATCTGTATAAGAGGATTATGCAGAATTACAATGCATGGAGGAAAATACTCAACAAATATGATATTATGAAGTTGAGTCTCCATTGAAGTGATTTAAGTAATTTATATTCATTATTTATCCATTATTCAAGGCCATAATATAGAGCTGTAAAATAGTAAACTAAGGGTCTCACAAGAGTTAAGAAAATACTCCCACAAACATACTTCAGATCAGACCTAGTATAAGCACTGCAGTACTGCTGTTTGTCAGTGAGAAATGCAGCTCATAAGCAAAATGAAAGAGGCTGTGGTAGACCTGCCTCAGTTCTGATTGCAACACAGGTAGAAATGTCAGGATTCCCACAGTCTCTGGTGACCTGTTTGGAGTTCTGATGAGGGGCACTGTGCAGAGCGTTTAGGTAAGCGTCACAATTGACCAAGAGTACGTTCCTCTACATTAACATGTTTCACACATCTCAATGACTGGAACTGCCTAAAAGTTCAACTTGAACAAACTCAGATCCAAAAATTTTTCATATAAGCCTGTGAGAATCTGAATCTGACCTAAAAACCAACAGAGGAGGTCTAAAATGTATTTAGCAAGGAGCATAGATAGCCTTCAAGATGTAGCAGAGGTTCACCATTCTCTTCAAGCTCCATTTCCACATAATAGAAATCAATTCTTCTTCCTCCAGCAATTCTCCCACAAAATCACAGGACTTCCAGCCTATTCAGATGGTTGATAATTAGGGTCTGGGGGATGCGTTAGGAAACAGACAATTAGATAGGGAGAGGCTGCTTCAGGTGAAATTAGGCCTTACTTCTCTGCTGTTGTCCTGCCACAGCAAACCCAGAGAGCAAGACCGAGTGAGCATCCTCCCATGGGGTAGACCATAAGCAATGTCTGTCTGTTCATGCACTGATGGTATGTAAAGCTGACACTGTTGGTGAAACATTCCTCTGTAATAGTCATCTGGCATGGTCTAGTGAGCAAGATAGGGCTGCATCATCATTAGTATGCAGATGGTATACTATATTTAGAAATGATCTTGCCAATTACTTTGACTATATGGAAATGGAAAAGATTACTGGGCACTGCAGCTTTGAAATCCTAGCATTGACAACATGGTGGGTTATCATTGTTACTCACCACTTTGTGTTTCCTTGATGGACCTGGTACCATGGGATGACCCAATATCACAGCTCTGTCTTATGCAAAATAGTATAATATCTGATTAATTCAAAAGCGAGAAATAACATACAGCATAGAAAGCAAAATTAAAAAAAAATAAACAAAAAAAAAAAGAGAGAGAATTTTAACTGCACTATCTGTGAACCCGTGATTCTGTGATCTGAGTGAAACAAAATACTTTGAATGAAGAAATCTCCCATTGTTTAAGCTTACATGGTCATGACAATTTTGTTCATGTAAAATACCTGAAATCTTCAGATGCTTTATCTTGAAACAATATTAACTGAGTGAAATGGAAGCATGGCATTTAATTTTCAGACCAAGAAGTTAGGAGTAGCCAAACTATTTAATTCAGATTGAAACAAGATTTAGACTGTGAAATGGAATAAGGAGAAAGAGATCAGAATCTATGAATATGAAGCATATTAAAAAAAATTAAAAAAAGAAAATAATAATAATGTGAGTTATTAATTGACCTCACATTAATTTAGGAGAGCAAAAGAGAAAACAACATGGGATCCTAGTCCACTGGCCTCTGAAATCAGTAAGGGGCCTCTTCCACTGATATCAGTGGGAATTATGTACAGCTTCCAAACAAAAAGACAAAGAAAACAAAGCTGAAAGAATATGCTATCAGAATAAAGTTGGATGAGACAAAAGAGAGCAGATGGTGTTTGGAGTACATAATGCACCAATAAATGTACAGGTCTGTACATTTGTCTGTGGCAGGCCCTAATATCTTAAATGATATGCTTAAATGTCTGATTATTTTCTTGATAATAATTTCTGTAATCTAAAAAAAAAAAAAAAGACAATTTCTATTAATAGTAATTAGACATTTAAATGTCTTCCTGAGCACACTAGGTAGTCACAGCTAATTCATAAGCATTTCAGACTAATTGCTACAAAAATCTCCATTTCTGTGGGAGTAAAATTTATTCCATGTAATATGAGAACTTTACAAATGATAGCTCTTGCTTTTTGAGGATATGTATTGATTTTTTAATTTAATTTTATTTTTTTTATAATTAATCATAGGAACCTAAATATAAATGCAAGCTAATTTTATTATATCAGTTTTCAAATCACATTTGGCATTTGGCCTGCTCTTTTTATTTCTTTAATGAATGACCAGCCTAAATTACAGAATTCTTACAGAATAATATATTTCTTTTTATGAAATTGCATTTAAAATAATAATAATAATAATAAAGTCTAGGATAATTATTGTTTTTACAATACGTACCTTGGGACATAACGTGTTGGGAACATAATCACACAAGCCATATGATATGAGAGTTATTTGAAAGTGTTGCCAGCATAACATTAACTCCAGGCTGTCTACAAATCATCTTTGCACAAACTCTAAGTGCTGGTTCCCCAATGTTTATAAAAAGCATTAAAATAAGAGTAAAGCTCAGTGGCACATTTCCCTCCAAAATCAACATTAAATTAATGTTCTCTGTGATTTTGCTTTGTAAGCAAGCAAAAAGATACTTCTAGTATTTAAATTATCCTTTGAATATACTGTATAAAAAGACACGTATCATAGCAGCTGATGCATTGCTGTATCCCACTTTGGACACCAGGTTTCCGTGCAGGCAGATGGCCTCAGTCATCCACGTGGCAAAACTTGTAAGACTGAGACCATAAAATAAAATAAAATAAAATAAAATAAAATAAAATAAAATAAAATAAAATAAAATAAAATAAAATAAAATACTACAAAGGAGGTAGAACTTACTGATGTCGGTGGAATCTTTCAGTGGTTTCCATGGTTTCTGGACCAGTTTTAAAAAGCCTAAATATTCTCTGAAGTGAAGGGGAGTTCATAGTTACATGGGAACTGGAAGCTGGAATATTAAATCTGTTCTTTGTGTGCAACAGCAGTTTTATCTCTGAAAGGAATGTTAGCTCTTTTAAGAACAGTCTATGTAGCTTTTACATTAAATTAAAAATATTTATGTTTTAAGTTTTGTTCTATTATTTAAACAGACTGGTGCTTTACTTTATCTTACATTTTAAATGCTTGCAAGGACTATTACTGCAATTTAAGATTTTGAGGTTAAAAATGAGAAAATGACGTACATTAGGTTTGCTCTGACAATGTTAACTAGCTTATGCTGTATTGAATTTTGCATATTTTATGAATATGTATGAATAATAAACTGTGGCAAGACAATGGATACATTTAAATGAGGAAGAGAAAATAGAACTGTACATGGTATATGATCTTATCGTAGCCAAAATGTACCTTCTAGAGCTGATCTAAGTCCATCAGTTTTGTGATATCACCAAAGAGAATTCCCGTCCTTCATTTTTCTGAAGATTTTCAACAGGAAGAAGAGGCCAGCGAAAGATGTTGGCCAAAAGAAATGAAGGAAAATGTAGTCTGCAGACAATTGAGATGTGCCATTTATGCCTCAAAAGCTTCTAATTTGTTTTAATAATAACTGTGCCTCTGGCTGGATGTCTGCTCAGATCTCCAAGTTGAATTACTTGTGCTTAGGCATATACTTACAGGTTTGCCACATTTATACTTGGTGAGTGTATTTTACACATTCATTTATCTAATTTTAAGATATTTTTCATTCACCACACTTAGTAAATGAAAAATGAGTTTATATATCAAGCTGCACAGAAAAGAGAATATGGAAGAAGACAGAAGCATGAAAATACTGTCTTGAGAAGATAATAGCCTTATGGTGAGAAGTATAAACTGTCACCATACCTCTTCTGGCACCCCTTGGCCTCTTGACCTCTTCCTTCCTTGATTTTTGATGGTTCCTTTTACCACAGGCTATTTCTTATAATATCTTCTTATGGGGAGGTCAGATTACAATGAAGATTAATTATAGGATTCATGTCTCTGTAAGATTCAAGTTCTCATTTGTTTTCAATAGCTTAATTTTTACCTTATAGCTTAATTTTAATAATAACAATAACAATAACAATAACAATAACAATAACAACAATAATAATAAAGTTATTAATTATTAATTAATAATATAAAATCAAGTTATTAATTATTTTTAACAATAATAATAATTTTTATTATTATTTTATTATATATAATAATAATTATAACATATAATATATAATAATATATAATAATAATAATATATATTATTATATATTATATATATATAATATAATAATATATAATAATAATATATATATTATATATAATAATAATTTATATATAATATATATATAATAATTTATTATTATTATTATTATTATTATTATTATTATTATTATTATTATTATTATTATTATTATTATTATTAAAATAATTAATAACTTAATTATTATTTTTTAATAGTAACACTTTGTTTTTTTGGAGTAGAGTTATTGACTGGCCTGCTGGCACCATCAAGAAAACTACCGACTTTCCAGGTCAGACATCTGTTACACCTGAGCATACCTGAATACTCAGGGTGTTGCTGTTTTGCTCCAGCAGACTGCAGACTAGAAAATTACTGTTTCATTGAAAAAAATAACAACCTCCCTTCCAAAAATTGCCATGTTTTTTTTTCAACAACTGTGTTTCAATATCAATAACATTTCATTACTGTTCTTATGGCAGAAATGAATGTGAAGTACCCTTTCCCACTCTTCTGGGTATTGCAGACCTGGCTGTAAACCAAGGATCATGGAGAGGTCCAAGGGAGATTTACATGTTGCATTTTAATGCACAGCAGCATCATTGTAACCTCCACTCTGTTTCAATGATAAGTGCCTTATTCTAACTGCATGCTCAAGAACAATGCAAAATAACAATTCAACAATAAGATTTTATGCAGAAAACACCTGGAATTCCAAACTTGTATTTCACTCCTGTTATTAATTCCCTAGGTGAGCACATATCTCTCTTTCTGTATACTCACCTTAAATTGTGTGAGGCCACAGATCATTTGGCATGTAGAGCACCGGGCTAGCCTTTCAAATCTAACCCAATCATGAGCATCTACTGTTGTTTGGCGACTACATGAGACTGTAAGAACATAAATACATGCAGAAATCCATAATCAAATTTGGCATATTTATGTTAACATTGTTACCATGTGTAGACTCCAAAGCCCTGTACCTGAAAAAAAAAAGACAAAAAAGTAAACAAACAAAAAGCAAAAACAACAAAACAAACAAACAAAAACAAATAACCAACCAAAAAAAAAAAAACTAAGATAAACAAATCAACAAACAAACAAACAAACAAAAAAAAACAAGCAACAGGGCAAACAACAATACAGTTGAGATCTGGTAAATAATCCCCAAAGCTATCATTCTTCCTTAAAAAGCAACTGCAAAACTACGACACAGAGCTATGGGAACAGTTACGGCTGCAGAGAAAAGCCAAGTGCTAGAGAAAAGATAAATGCAGTCCTTCCTACATGGTAAAAGTGCATGAAAATTCCACGTATCTATGCTGTTCAAGTCTCTTCTCAGTTCCTGGGTGTACTACCACTTTTATCCAAGATGATAGGAGCAAGGTTAACTAGCAGAAGATAGTTAACCTAAATTAAGAAAGTATTATAAAGATCTTTCCCGATTCCATTGTTAGCATGATTATTATTTTAACATCTTAAGAATCTTTTTTCTCAGAATGGTATCTGAAGCAAATCAGTAGATTTCAGGATTTGTCAGGAACTCTATGACAAGCTTGTGTAAGCCCCTAAAACATTCATTATGTAAATGCCTTAAAAAACTTTTCAATTATTCTCCAGCATCACTTTACTTTTAAATGTTAGCATGTTGTTTTTGAAAGTGCTTTTCAACAATGAATGAAGTGGAGACCACAGACTGCATTCTTCATTCTGGCTGTACTAATACATGAAGCATCTGCTTATAAAGCTCATGACAAAACAGCACAAGCTAGTGTATTTCCAAGACTGTTCTTTGAGTGCATCACTCTTAGTTGTTATTTCTCTCTTCCAGATACCTTATCTGTATGCAATATTACTCTTCTATATGCATTGCTCATTTTGTTAGTGCTCTTACTTTATGACTTCAACTCAGAAGAGGTACTTCAGATGCTGTCATTAGGGTTAATAGTCCAATACTAAATCCTACTTTTATACGCTGAAAAACTACAGAAAACAGAGATAAAAACTGAAAAAGTTGAAGTTGTTTCCATGCATGATGAAGGAATAGAAGAAGGTGCAGGAGCTTTCAGGAAAATCCTTGGGGTACTTGCTTCCAAAACAATGTGTTGTTATTGATTCTACACAAAACAAATTTTTTAGGTTGTAAATTACAAAACTAGTTTAATACTTTAAGCAGACTTTTAGCAACAACTGACTAACTGTCAGCCATTAATGTTCTCCCGTTTTTTCCTGTTATTTCATGTCAGGTGAGGGACATTTACTTGATCAGTGATGACTGCTTCTGCCTTCCCATTGAATCTTCCAAAACACCTTTCTGTGACTGTTGAAAGAGGCATCTGCAGCTGACCGGATTACACTAAACATCCCAAATTTCTTCTTCTCTCCTAGTAGTTTGCTTCTGCTCATTTTTCACCAGTTTCTGCTCTGAATCCATAAATCCCATTGATTTTTCTGTTTTCTCTTCTCAAAATCTACCCTTCCTCATACATTGTTTATGTCATATACAGGCACTTAATTAATCTTTTGCACAGGCCATCCCTACTTTGAGGAACATCTCTCGCAGAATGACTGGTCTGCCTAAACCTAAACTTCTCAGAACTTTAACTGAAGTGAAACTCCAGTAATTGTCAATTAATTAATTTGTGCAAATTCCACCAAAATCTTCCAAACATCCTCACCTGCTCACTTACTCAGCATTTGGCTATTCATGGGGCTGTTATTCCTGTGCCAGTCAGTGCTGATCTTCAAGGAGTAAGTAGATCCTAATGGTTCTGATTTTGAACACTTGATGTGATTAAAGGTCTTGAAATAGGTTGACATTTCCTTAGTCACCACCCTCATTTCCAGATAAAGGATTTCCATGGGAAACTGTCCTCAGGACCAATTTTTAGCTTCCTCTGCACACTAGCTGATACTCGACAACCCTTCCTGGTTCCACATTAATGACACATAAGAGCAAGAGTTTCAAGATCTTCCTCTTACTCCATATTAAGAGACCATACGGGTAGGATAGGTACTATGAAGACCATCCACCTGTTCAATCCTTACACGTAGGTCATATATTTCTGAAGACTGCTATAAGCTCTATATATGAAGCTCTTCACAAGCAAACCATACAGTAGAATTCAAAATCAGATTTTTTTCTCTCATTTTGAACCTATAAAATATTAAGGAAATCATACAGTTGAAAGAGGAGTGCGTCTTTCAAACTAACTAAATAAATAAATAAATAAAGCAAAGCAACAGAGTGTAATCCTGTTATTTCTAAGTTTAGAGGGCTGACATTTTTCTCTCCTTGGAGTTTCATAACAGCATGACTCAGTTAATTGGATTGAAAGCCAAGAGCTGCCACAACTCAGATACAAAAATAAAGCACTATATTCATATATGTTTACAGACGCAAACCAAGATATTTATTGCTATGGCTGCTTAAAGTAAATACAACCAGTACATGGAACTTAATGTTTAGTATTAAAAAAAGGTTTACATACAGAGAAAGCAACCAAATAATAATTTTGTTTTTAGACCTTCCTGTATGTAAAAATACACCAGCCACATAATTTTAAATATCTCTTTCTGCTCTGAACATTACAGTGTATAATTTAGTTTTGCAATGGAAACATGCATGCAATGTATCTAACACATCCAAATACATTTCTGTTCAGTTTTCAGCAAAAATTGTCTTTGAGCAGTGACTGCCTACCTTGAGCTATCTACCTGTGTTCCTTCCCCTGTTATCTGCAGAAATGTATAAATTCAAAAATTACTTTTTGAGTATTTATAGTTTACTTTGCAGAATATGAAATCTTAGTTAAAATATTTTTAATACAGATACTTGTGTCAGGATATTATGATCCAGTTGCAGAATCTGTTTCCAGATTTAAGACCAAAAGGAGGAATTATCTAACATAATAAAAACCAAAATGTTATGAAAAAGAACAATGTAAATCTAACAATTGAGCTCTAGCAGCTGCACACATAAGAAGATAGCTGGAGAGTCAAAGCTGCAAGGAAGTGTATGATTTTGAATTTTCTTTAGCTTTTAGCTTGTAGTAATGTCTTCTAATTGCATGCATGTGACTGTGTGGCTTTCTTAATTTTAATAATGAAGTCTGGAGTCCCTACACTAAGTTCAAAAAAAATGTAGCCTTGCATACAGTACAAGGCAAACACAAGACTCACTACTTAATCAATGAATGTAACGCTAATTTGCAAGGATAATCATCCTGCCAGGTCCTAAATTTAAAAATTTCATAAGAAATCGTATGTTCACTCAAGATGAAATCCACGATCTGCATTAGTAAAGTATTTCTACACCTAATGTCTTTTTCTTAACATATTGATCAGAAGACTTTATGAACACTGACAATTAACTTTTAGTGCTTAAAATATCTTAAGGCACAATTTACTTTCAGATACTGGCATATATCTTACACTTTATTTGGGAAACAAATATATAGAGTTTTGCACGAATTAGAAGGCAACTTATGAGTGACTGATTTGATAATGTTCAGTTTAGAGAAATGCATCTTTAAATTTTCTCAGTGTTGTAGATGTTGGACTTAGAGGAGCAGAAATATCCAGAGCTACTATTCAATATTTTTTATCAGTGGTATATGTGGAGCCAGGGTGAGAAAAAATGTTAGGGTATTATAAATATCAATGTTAACCAAATGTTGGTTAATGGATGTTGATTACAATTGTAACCTATTGGGGGACCCCTATTTTTATTGATTAGATCTTATCTTCACAGTGATTTAAGCTGATATATTTTAAGGAAGGCTTAAAACATGGCCATTTATCACAACACTAATTATACAGTAAATTTGTTATCATGATTTGGATACTTGCAGTTCTTGTTGGCATCTTCATATCAGGGGAATACAATTAAATACAGCCCTGACTGAAGAGTGAAAATATTAGGGAACAATCTCCAGAGACTCGTATTGTCATGGGATCAGAAAAAGCATGCACTCAGTCAGTTTCAAAGGCCCCAGGGTGAAGCAACTCTGGTTCCTATGATACCACTAAATTGCAAAAGAATGAAGTAGTGGTCCCTCATCACCGTAAGCTTAAAATAACCTCATGTTTGCTGCTGCAGATAATTTATATACTGTAAACTTTATGGGCTTTTCTTCATGCCCAGGGAGCATAAGGGATCCTTGTCCATGAGAATCTTACAATATCTGCAGGAATATAATGACTTTGGCAAGCATTTCAGTGGAGCTAAATTGGTACTAAAACTACAGGCAAAGAGTTTTGTGCATTTCATGGTCCCTTCCTGAAAGAGTCGTTTTCACCCTTCTTTCTACTCCATTTGACTGGGATCTGGGTATTTCTGGGATTTCTGTCTGTGGCATGGATCTCCTATTACTGTGCTCTTCAGAGCTCTGAAAGTTATTCATTTTCATCTGTTATAGCTTCTATAACTTCTCCTGACCTTTAACTTCTTGATTTGAAATCAGGCAACAGGAAAACAAAATAGGTATCATTTAGAATCATGTGTCAACACACACAGTAAACTATGCTGAGGCAGGCTTGATTTTCAGTTAATTTTAAGTTATTAAATAGTTTGATTCTATGAAGCTCTAACCATGAATATCATTTTGGGTTTCTTTATAAAGTTGTTTAATTTACAGAGTAATGGTTCGTGTTGTTTTAAAAGAGAGAAGAAAAAAAAATTCTATGCATAATCACTTAGTGCCTTTCCTTACATGGAAGGAAATTGAAAAATGGTCCTAATAAAAATCACAATACAGCTCTGAAAATATAGTCATAAATTACCCCCAAAACACAGACACATTTAAGCTGCAAATTACTTTTAAAGTAATCTAAAAGTAATTTGCTACTCAGATCTTAATAAAATGAAATTTTCCCAATGTTAAAGACAGTAGCAGATGTTGTTTTTAATACTTATTGAAAAATTTGTTGTGTTGTGATGCAGTCCTCTCTGAGTGACCTTTTTTTTTCCTGTCTGCTTTGTTACTTTCCATTAAAAGCTCTTCACAAAGTTTTCACCAAATTGTTTTTAATAACAATCTGGGATCACAGTAGCTTCCAACAGCAGACATGTCCAGATTGTGATCTGGGGGCCATAAATACCTGTATGATAAAGTAGCTCTTAACAGAAGTAAAAAACTAAAGAAAGGAAAAGAAAGACTTTGGTTTCTTTTTTTCAAAAACAAAACAAAACAAAACAAAAAAACTATTTCCCTTTAATATAGTTTAAACATAGATCAAGCACAAGTAGAAAAATCTAGCAATATTTCATCATAGTCTTTTAAAAGATCCCCGATTTTTTTCAAAAATTCTCTTGTTGATATTAGTGAGAGTTTTATCACTGAATTCGGGGGAAAACAGAAACATAGGGAGGGCTTGCAGTCTATCCTGGAAGTGAACAAGCACAAGTGCTAGCATGTTGCTGACTAATCTGCAATGTAGAAGACCCAGCAGAGACATGCTGCTGGCCAGAGCCAAGCCATGAGCGACACTGGGTGGGCCTCTGGGAGAGCAGAGTTAAGGTAGGGAAAGAATGAAGCATCAAGCACTGGACATAGGCCCTATTCATCATTTGCCTGTGCCGCTTGTGGGGAGGATGTAGTAGAGGGTGGATGGGGGTGGGAAGGTGTTTGTAGTTTGCTTTTAGTTTCTCATTGCACTAGTCTGCTAGTGATAGGCAATAAATTACACTAATCTCCCTATGCTGAGTTGTTTTTGCCCATGATGATATTTGCTGAGTCATCTCCCTGTCCTTACCTCAGCTTTTGAGCCCTTCCCATTGTATTTTCTCTTCCTTTTCCTCTGAGGGGGTCAGTCAGAGTGTGATTGTGGTGGAGTTCAGCTGCATAGCAAGGTAAAACCACCACATCAGTACATACCAGACATAGCATCCAAGCTTTTCTCAACTTTCACCATGTGTGGAAATTTCACCTGTCAGACCACTACTTACGAAAGTATTCAAATCCTTACAGGTTAAATTGTTTCATCTGGAAGGTTATAGGAACCTAGTTCAGATGTAGAAGCAATGTTTTTCTGTTCTCAGCATTGACACCATTTCAAAAAGGCACTGCTTTGAGTAGGAGGTGCCACGAATACAAGGACTGAGTCCTACAAAGTACAGGTCTTCAGTTTTGGTGGAAATAATTGTTGGATAATTTTGACAGGATTAATAATGCAGGGTAAATTATGCATTTGTCTTTTGGGGTGCAGGTAGGCAATAGGATTTTATACTCTCTACCTCAAGGCAAGACAGGCTGAGAAGAGCAGTCTGCAATACGGGTAGGTGCAAGAGCACTTTGGATCACTGAAATGGCCTCAGATGTCTGGGTGGGTATAACAAGTGCATAGTCAGGTCAAGAAAAAATGGGGAAGGAGTGGTAAGTTCTAAGGAGCAAAAAGCAGCTCATCTTTAACTTAAATTAAATTCATCATTAAATTGTGAAGTACTTCTTTCCCTGGGGAGTTTCAAAGAAATTTTCTAGCATTGTAGGAAAGTCTAAGCCAACCTCAAACCCAAAATCTGTGCAGAGTTTTACAAATAAGCCTGCTACTACTGTCTTGAAAAACTGCAGTATGATAGCTTGCCAGCACAGTAAATGGTTTCACATAGAAAATGAAACAGCAGGAAAAAGCTCGATATTCCAAGTATATACACATAAGCACATGTTTCAAAGACCTGGAGAAGCATTTTGTAAGCCACCTCTGAAGCTTCTGACTGCTCAGGGAGTCAGTGGTGGCCAAATGTGGACTGTCTTCATGTCTCCTCCTGTTTGAACCCTAATCTTGTATTCATGTTCACACCACACTCTCATAAAGCAACCTGGGTGCTTTGGGATTGGGCAGTGATGCTAATCATCATCAAAACTGCACTTTATGAACAG
The DNA here is from genome assembly GCF_963932015.1 of Anas acuta. NCBI lineage: Eukaryota > Metazoa > Chordata > Aves > Anseriformes > Anatidae > Anas > Anas acuta. Next base: position 66,035,728 of record NC_089017.1, on the reverse strand, counting down.
CAGGCACCCACTCTAACCTACGTGAAGGTGACAGGGGAAAGAAAAGCTCCAGCGTATCCTGAATTCCCATAAGAAACATTGCATCCTTCTCTTTGTTAGCAGCAATTTCAATCTTTAAATGCAACACAGTAGACAAATTCATGTACAATCTCCCATCTGATTTTCTTTTTCTCTCTTGGTTTATTTAAAGACAGTGAATTCTCCAAGCCCCAGGCAATAGGGCTAAAAGTGCTTTAATGAAGCTCATATCAGAATGATAATGTAATTAGTACAGCTGAGAAAATTCCTCCACAGCTGAAAGGAAAAAATAAAAAGAAAGAAACCTCACTCACACCACATCTGGGCTTTTCTCATTTACAAATCCTTGGGGCTGATTCTCTGTTCCTCTCAAGCAGTGTAATGCACTGTAGATTTCATATAGCTGAAAACATGGAGAAGAGTAACTGCCAAACACCTTCAGCACGGCTCAGCTACTACACCATGGGGGAAAATAAATTAATGCAAGACAAATAAAGCCAGGCTGCCTGGGAGTTGTGAGATTCCCTGTGAAATGTGAGGGGTAGCCCTCAAATGATGTGCTGTTTGGGCTATGTCTGGATACTCATCCAGACTATTCATATTTCTCAAATCTATAATGACACAAATTTACCTCCTAACAGAAATCTCTACTTCATGTAATTAAAGAAGACTAGGTATTCAGGGTTACGAGGGGGATTCTTATCAAAGAATGAAGAGGAACAAAGCAAAGGTGCAATGTTTGTTTAAGTCTTCATTACTCTAAAACCTTCATGGTTAATTAATACTGTGGAAATCATTATTAATTCTGCAGAATGACTGGTCACACTAACTTTATTGCTCAGTGCATCTGTTCTGGATCTTGTTTCTACCACCCAGTAAAATCATGGTATTTAGCTACAAATGTAGCTTTCCTCTTTCCAAAGCTTAGCCCACTTTGGGTACAACTGCATGATGGTTGTACTTAAGACTATATCCTCAAGAAACTGGGTGCAGAATGATCTCTGAGAACCTATCAGCAATAATTATGTTATTTCAGAAGACTTTCAGAAGACTTCCAGAAGTTATTTCAGATATCCCTTTCTTATTTAATTCTAAGAACAATCAGGGAGACTCATGTCTCAAGAACCAAAGTGTTAACAGGGGACTATACTGTACCAGGCTGTCCTGAAGTAGAGCAGACCTGGGTTTCAAGGGCTGCCATTGAGTTAAGAGGGAAACCACCAGGTATCAGCCTTGAAGACCTAACTATGGTGCACTTCCAGACTCTGGATGGTTTATGTACATATTTCTTAATTCATATAATGCCAGCTGAACTGCATTTTTCTGTCCAATGGCAATACAATACTTTCATGATCACAGAATCACAGAATCACAGAATCACAGAATCACAGAATTTCTAGGTTGGAAGAGACCTCAAGATCATCCAGTCCAACCTCTGACCTAACACTAACAGTCCCCACTAAACCATATCCCTAAGCTCTACATCTAAACGTCTTTTAAAGACTTCCAGGGATGGTGACTCCACCACTTCCCTGGGCAGCCTGTTCCAATGTCTCACAACCCTTTCATTAAAGAAGTTCTTCCTAAGATCCAACCTAAAACTCCCCTGGCGCAACCTTAGCCCATTCCCCCTCGTCCTGTCACCAGGCACGTGGGAGAACAGGCCAACCCCCACCTCGCTATAGCCTCCTTTGAGGTACCTGTAGAGAGCAATAAGGTCACCCCTGAGCCTCCTTTTCTCCAGGCTGAACAACCCCAGCTCCCTCAGCCGCTCTTTGTAAGACTTGTTCTCCAGGCCCCTCACCAGCTTGGTTGCTCTTCTCTGGACTCCCTCGAGCACCTCGATGTCCTTCTTGTAGTGAGGGGCCCAAAACTGAACACAGTACTCAAGGTGCGGCCTCACCAGAGCCAAGTACAGGGGAAAAATCACTTCCCTAGCCCTGCTGGTCACACTGTTCCTTATGCAAGCCAGGATGCTGTTGGCCACCTTCTTGGCCACAAGAGCATACTGATGGCTCATATTCAGCTGACTATCAACCATCACTCCCAGGTCCTTCTCTGCCTGGCAGCTTTCCAACCACTCATCTCCCAGCCTGTAGCTCTGCTTGGGGTTATTGCGCCCCAGGTGCAGGACCCGGCACTTGGCCTTATTGAACTTCATGCAGTTGACCTCAGCCCATTGGTGCAGCCTATCCAGATCCTCCTGCAGAGCCTTCCTACCCTCGAGCAGATCGACACACGCACCTAACTTGGTGTCATCTGCAAACTTACTGAGGGTGCACTCAATGCCCTCATCCAGATCATTGATGAAGATATTAAAGACGACCGGCCCCAGCACCGAGCCCTGGGGAATGCCACTAGTAACTGGCCTCTAACTGGATTTGACTCCATTCACCACAACTCTTTGGGCCCGGCTATCCAGCCAGTTTCTAACCCAACGAAGCGTGCGCCAGTCCAAGTCAAGAGCAGCCAGTTTCTTGAGGAGAATGCTGTGGGAAATGGTGTCAAAAGCCTTGCTGAAGTCAAGGTAGACCGCATCCACAGCCTTTCCCTTATCCACCCAGCGCGTCTCTTTGTCACAGAAGGAGATCAGGTTCGTCAAGCAGGACCTGCCTTTCATAAACCCATGCTGACTGGGCCTGATCACCTGCTTGCCCTGCAAGTGCTGCATGATGACTCTCAAGATAATCTGCTCCATGAGCTTCCCCAGCACTGAGGTCAAACTGACAGGCCTATAGTTCCCCGGGACTGCCCTACGGCTCTTCTTGTAGGTGGGCATCACGTTTGCTAGCCGCCAGTCAACTGGGACCTCCCCCGATAGCCAGGACTGTTGATAAATGATGGATAGGGGCTTGGCCAGCTCCTCTGCCAGTTCTCTCAGTACCCTCGGGTGGATCCCATCCGGCCCCATTAACTTGCGCACATCCAAGTGCCATAGCAGGTGACCAACCAGTTCTTTGTTGATAGTGAGGGCCACTTTCTGCTCCCCATCCCCTTCTGCCAGCTCAGGGTACTGGGTATCCAGAGAACAACCGGTATTGCTGCTAAATAAAGTCTGAGACAAAGAAGGCATTAAGCACCTCCGCCTTTTCCTCATTTTTTGTAGAAAGGTTTCCCCCCGCATCCAGTAAAGGATGGAGATTCTCCTTAGTCCTCTGTTTTGCGCTGATGTATTTGTAAAAAGATTTTTTTGTTGTCATTAACGGCAGTAGCCAGATTGATCTCCAGATGAGCTTTGGCCTTTCGAATTTTGTCGCTGCACAGCCTTGTTACCTCCTTATAGTGGCCCGCCCTTTTTTCCAAAGATTATAAACCCTCTTTTTTCTCCTAAGCTCAAGCTGCATCTCTCTGTTGAGCCAGGCTGGTCTTCTTCCACGCCGGCTTGTCTTTGGGCACGTGGGGACAGACTGCTCCTGCGCCATGAAGATTTCCCTCTTGAAGAGCGCCCAGCCTTCCTGGACTCCTCTGCCCTTCAGAACCACCTCCCAAGGGACTCTGCCAACCAGCGTCCTGAGCAGCACAAAGTCAGCCCTCCGAAAGTCCAATACAGCGGTTTTACTGGTCCCCTTCCTGGCCTCACCAAAAATAGAGAAGTCCACCATTTCGTGGTCACTCTGCCCAAGACAGCTTCCAAAAACCACATCCTCCACCAGTCCTTCTCTATTTGTGAAGAGAAGGTTTAGCGGGGCACCACCCCTGGTAGGCTCACTAACCAGCTGTGTCAGGAAGCTGTCTTCCACGCTCTCCAGAAACCTCCTAGACTGCTTTCTCTGGGCTGTGTTGTGCTTCCAGGACATGTCAGGGAAGTTGAAGTACACGAGTACAAGCGCTGAAGATTTCGCAACTTCTGTCAGCTGCCTGTAGAACTCCTCATCCGTCTCCTCATCCTGGTTCGGCGGTCTATAGCAGACCCCGACCAGGACACTAGCCTTGTTGTCCCTGCCGATCCTAACCCAAAGGGACTCAACCTTGTCATTCCTAGCCTCGAGTTCTACAACATCGAAAGACTCTCTAATATAGAGAGCCACACCGCCACCCCTTCTGTGCTGCCTGTCCCTTCTGAAGAGCTTATAGCCAGGCATCGCAGCACTCCAGTCATGAGACTGGTCCCACCACGTCTCCGTGATGGCAACCAAGTCGTAGCCTGCCTGCTGCACGATGGCTTCCAGCTCCTCCTGTTTGTTACTCATGCTGTGTGCATTGGTGTAGATGCACTTCAGCTGGGCCATTGCCTTATCCCCCGGCCTTGCCTTTGTTCCCCCTGGCACAGCTCCAATAATGCTTCTTTCAGCCCCATCCCTCTTCTTACCTAGTTTAAAGCCCTCTCAATGAGCCCCACCAGCTCCTGGCCCAGTATCCGGTTTCCCCTAAAAGATAGGGTCCCATCTGCGGCCATCAGGCCAGGTGCCGAGTAAAGCGCCCCATGGTCAAAAAAAAGCAAGATTTCTGTGCTGGCACCAGCCCCTGAGCCACGTGTTTATCAGGTGGGCTTTCCATGTCCTCTCTGTACCCCTCCCTGCCACTGTAGGGATAGACGAAAACACCACCTGCACTCCCGCTCCATCCACTAACCACCCCAGTCCCCTAAAGTCTCGTTTGATAGCCTTCAGGCTCAAGTAATGTAATTCATAAATTGTTACTGAGCAGTCAGCTAGGAATTACTGGGCACTCGACACAACATTTGCGCTAAGAAGATCTTCTCATAATGAAAGACAATTTGGAGATAATAAAATGTGTTACCTGAATAGTTTTTGAAATTTTGGGGTGCATTAAACACAGAATAGCCACACGGTCAAATTAGGTGATTCTCATACTATACTTAGTGTTGTTGAAGCCTCACCTTGAATATTATTTGAAATTCTGGGTTTCACAATATGAAAAGGATATTAAGATTCTTGAATGAATCCACAGGAGAGAAACAAAGCTGATAAATGGGCTGTAACACATGTCTTGTGAGGAGAGACAGAGGACACTTGCATTGTCTAGCTTGGTGAACAGGAGGCTCAGAGGCAACTTCATTGCTTGCTCCTACTTTCAGAGGAAGGGTAGCACAGAGGGAGTGCCAGTCTCTGCTCCCAGGCAACCAACAACAGGACATGTGGGAATGGCATAGAATGGTGCCAGGGGAGGATCGGATGGGGCATGATAAAAAATTTCTTTACCATGAGGGTGGTTAGTCACTGGAACAGATTTCCTAGAGGGGCAGTTGATGCCCTGAGTCTGACAGTATTCAAGAAGCATTTGCATAATGCCCTCATTAATATGCTTTAACTTTTGATTAGGTTGACAGGGTCAGGCACTTGTTCTTCATAGGTCCCTTCCAACTCAGGCTATTCTATTCTGTTCTGTTCTGTTCTGCTCCTGTACTCCAGATTTAATTGTTTAGGCAATCAGAACTGAAATAGTCAGGTAATTTAACTTCAAACTACTTTTGTTTTATATTTTATCCTACATCTATTAATTCAAAAACATTTTAGAGAGTTAAAAGGCAAGCAAAATATTTTCATTTGCTCAAAGAAAGACTGTTCAAGTAAAAGTGATTTTTTCTTTTTTTTTTTTTTTTTTTTTCATTTTGAAAAAGAAATGATCTGAAGGAACTGACAAGACATTAATCCACTTGTTGTTTATCAAGGGGTCCATTACCTTAAGAAAGTTCCAGAAAACACAGACCTACCGACTCTCTAAGAGGTAGGTGATGACCTCTGTTCCCTTCACTCAAAGGGAAATGTTGGACTGACACAGGAGTCATATTTTCTGCTCACAGGACCATAGAAAGGACCATAGGGAAGTCTTCTTAGGTGAAAAAGGTCCGTATCACTCCTCACTTTGTTGCAAATGGAAAATAGTTCTTAAAAGAAGCAGTGTCAGCAAGGAGCCAGAAAGTCAAGTGAAGTGGTTAAATCTATCCCCCAAAGGGGAGTGCCAAGCGATTTCACATGCTTGGCAGCAGAAACAAGCTGCATGCATTCCTGATCTGTCCTTTTAGATGATCAAGCACTATTAAGAACCCAGGCATTCAAAGCACCATAACAGCATGCTGGTGTTCACCTCACAAGGGGTGAACTAAGCTCTGCTCTTCCAGGTTACACCAGCTCATGCTCATCAGCCAGCAAGCAGTTTGTCACCCACTCTGGAGATTAAGAATAACAAGGGATTCTTCATGAGTGAATTAAAAAAAAAACAAAAAAAACAATTTTGGAATAACAGGAGGATAGTGTTTAGATAGAAGAAATAGATATAAAATGTATGAGATAGTATTAGGATGATTGTAAAGATAACACTATGTTAAATAAGTTAAACTTATATATAAAAATCATACTTGAAGTTATTTATTAAAGTAATGCTTCCAAAGCCATAACCAAAGTTCAGACATCTGATTTCATTTTTAATCAGCTCATGAATTACTAAGTTAACCAGGATACTGAACTTTCTGAAAGTCAGGGCACAAGTAAACATTCCTGGCCCTGATGAGTTCCACTGGGGTCCCCAGCCAGTGCACCTGCTTCCAAGAGGTGCTAACACTGCTGATCCCAAACACTTTCCTTTCTGATGATTCAGATCCCTCTGCAATGCCACCCATCTATTTCATTGTAGTTAGAGTTACTCCTGTTTATCAGCTGGCAGACTAGCACAATAGACACCAAGAAGCAAAGCACTGCACATTCTATCAGTAATTAATACCTATGGTTCATACTTTGTATTTCTGAAATTATATATACTTTATGGCTATGACTTAGACAACATTCTCAGATGCAAAATGTGTACAGCTCTTTCTTTTTCATTGTAATCAATTATCTTATTTTAATATTGAACAGGGGACAGTTAAATTTAGTAAATGCAAACACTCCTTTCATATTTACATTCTTAGCAGATGAGGTTTTGTTTCCAGGTACAGCAGCCCATTGATGAACTTTCCTAATGTAAGTGAGTACAGAGTGAAAACAGACTGGAGATATGTTGCTACAAGGACATGAGGTACCAAATGTTCAGCACAGAAATTCACTCAGGAAGTTAGCTTGAAACTATATACTGTAATTCCCACACAGAAAATGCTGCAAGAATATTCAGGAAATAGAACTTACCAAAGCAAGAATTATAACAATTATTTGAAATCCTCTCCATCATCATTCTGACACCAATCTCTCTTTATCATAGAAAAAAAAAAAAAAAAAAAAAAAAAAAAAAAAAAAAAAAAAGTGCTATTTCAATCTGATTTTCAGAAGATATTTACATACCAAACCACAGTATCCACACTGAAATATCAACAGCTATCCAGAAAATAAAGCGTGCCAGGACTCTGTATTCTCTAAGAATCGATCTTCAAGAATTCAATAATTTTTTTAGCAGTAAACAGCAACATGTTAAATACCAACACATGCTGCTATGACTTAATGCAATGAATAAGAATCAGTGTTCTAACAAATGAGAGCTTCTCTATGAACACCTACAGCCCTTACCAGAGAGTCCATCAGAGCTATCCAGTTACCTGAAATAATAGGACACATTTTTTGATGATATCACTCTATTTGGATTCAGTTATGATGTAAGTTCTTCACTTAAACTGCTTGCATGTTCATGCTTTACATAGATAACTGCTCCCATCTATTAAAGAGAACAGGCCAATATATGCTCAAAAGAAAAAAGTCTGAAATTGTTGATGTAACTGTGAAAAGGTCTGCAGTATGCTACACTTCTATTAGTTATACCAAAAAATAATATTAATAATAATAATTTGATTGGTCTTGAATCTAATTCTTGGGAAAAGAGAGAGACAGACAGAGACAGAGAGAATAACAAGTAGATAGAATTTATCTTATGGTCTCAGGACAAAGCTTACCAGATGCATAACAGTGACCACCTTCAAATCAGGTGAAGACTCAAGCCAGTCCAGAAAGACTCAAAATGGATACCATTGCTATTGAAAATTTGAATGCTATTTGAAAATGACATATTTCTGCTATTAACACAGACTGTGTCACCTTCATCCCCAAACATTCCTAGGATATTCAGTCAACTCATATAAATGCGTGTTTAAGTCTATTACAATATTTATTTTCAGAGACTCAGTCCCATCTCAGTTTTCCCATAGGCATTAAGAATGAGAAAAGACCTAGTGGACTGTGTACTCCCTCTTCCTATTAATCCCTAATAAGATAAATGGTTCCCACAAAGGCAAATTCTGCTCTAGGTTATGTCATTACAAAAGAGAAAGCAGCTTTTCAAAGCCAGAATGATATTCACATAATAGAAGCAGAATGTAGCCCTGTATACTTGTCCGATCCATTTTTAAATGACTGAAGTAATCATGTTTTCACTGCTTCCCTAAGGAAACACTTTTAGTGTTTAAAAGACTTAACTGTTAGAATTTCTTTTTCTCCTGATTTTTTCTTCATTTTCATTTGTTCAATGGATGACACAAGGTATGTTGCATGAACAAACAAGCACACACACACACACATGCTATATATATATGTCGTCGCTGTACATATAGACATAAAAGCTGTGCTACCAGTAATATTTAGAGATCAGGTGTGGATGCTGAAATGATCCTGAGAGCTTACTTAATATCTCAGATCTGGTCTAATTCTTGTGTACATGAAACTACATCTTTCTTTTTCCAGCACATTTTATTATGTCTCTGTGTCATTATGTGTATACATGTGTTTATGCGTACTGTTCATTTATCGTCTCCTTGTGGACACATTTCACTTTGTTTTCCCCAGGCTACATCACTATTGATGTGTGAACTACAGAGATCTCAAAAAACTTCAGCCTTTTTTTTTTTTTTTTCCCAAATGTGCTTGTCTGTCATAGGCACTATTTAAATAGCAATACATCCATGGAAATCACACGTAGTTTAATTAAAAGTCCCCAAAGCTCCCTCACGGCAATCATTTAACATTGGCAACTCAGTCAGCTAGTACCTCTTTGTTCAGTTTTTGAATAATATGGTAAAATACAATAGCATCTGTATTTTCTCCTTCCAAATGGAGTACCTCAAAGCACTTCACACACAAGAAAGATAACTACTAAAATGAGTACTGTAGACCTGGGGTGGTTGAAAGGTGAGCTGAGAAGTGAGAGGCAGTTAGAAGAATCTGCACTCGAAAAAAAAATGATGGAGACATGCTGAAAGTGACTCCCAGCTGTTATCCATGATGGTCGCAATGCAAAAATGCTCCACTGGCAAGAAGAAGGTCGTAGAAAGAGGGTTGTAGGGACTGGACTGCTCTGGAGACTATTTTTTGTATTTTCATTTTTTATTTTTTAATCAGTGATTCTTTAATCATCTCTAAGCAGGCAGTACTAGAATGACAAATATAAAATGCATACACTGGCAGGCATCCAAATGTAATTCTTTTTAGATTTCTTTTTTGCTTAGTGAAACACAAATCAAATGACACCAAGTCTGACCATTCTGATAGATTTTCTTTGAAAGAACAGGGCAATCCCATTTGTTTCCCAGGTTTTGGTAATAGGCTTCAAGCCATGGTTCTGCTGTAAAGCAATTGCATTCACACTGGAATAAGATGTGAATATGGGAATTTTCTTCATACTGATACAAACTTTCTAAAGCAAGAGTGGGATGGGGGGAATGACTTGGAAAAGAGTGATTTTTTTAGAACATTATGACATACAGCTTTTTCCTAGCTTATAGTTTTTTTACTCATCCTTTTGAGACTGCTGCCTAAGACATACTAACAAATTTGACTCAATTTCTTGTTGCCTAGGCATTTTTTTATTTTTTACTGTCAAACATCCTTTTCACCTTAGGGAGATGGTATTCTTCAGCTTTGTGACCAGCTGCCAACTGACTTCTACCTTTAGAAATAGAAGCAATGTCTTTTTTATCTACATAGCCACTAGTGAAGGAAGGTGGACATCCGCATAATGTTCTCCTTTGTTGGTATGTTCAAAAGGTGAGATGGGTTGATGACAGTAGATCCTTGTAAAAGGAGATGTTGTTCAGTGCACTTATGATCTACCTTGGTTTTCTTAGAGGAAGTTTTGAAAGAAAGTTTTTAGAAGGGAGAATGTGATATTTTCTGATAAGTCTGCTAGTTGGACAAGAGGAGGACACACACTATGGATACATATGTGCTGTAGGATAGATGCAACCATGAAGATTTATCAGGTTGCATGACTCTCCATGCTGAGCTCAAATGCCAGTTTACACTATATGTATAACCCATACTGTATATTTGACCTGACATAGAATCAGATAATATTTAATACCAATGCAACCAATATGTATATACCATATACATGACATCCTTAACTGAAAGGCCTGTTTTGTCCAAGGCTGTTTACAATAGTCTCCCAATAGGAAAGCAGTCTGCACTACCATATAGGTAGAAATATCCTTTTAAATAGAAATGAAGCCATGCCAGAAAAGTGAATGGAAGTGTCTCTAATGCTAAGAACCCTGTGAACCATATCTGACGCGATTTAGCAGTTAATCAAGAAGTTCCATTTATGTCAAGCAATATGAATCCATTTCGTAATCAGACTTCCTCGGGTGGAGCATGCTGTGAGAGAGATCAGAAAGAATGGGTATGACTATGTTTTTTTAGTAAGAAGAGATGATGCTGGAACCTAAAGTCAGTGGCACTTTGAAATCAATAAAAATCAATTCTGTAACAATCTGGGAGCCAGTGATACCTGACAGAATAGTCAAGATGTCAAATTTTGTACATTTGAGTTCCCTGATGTCACAGCAGCAGCCTTTGAATGCATTCCTCTTTAAGATTCATCAGATCTGAACTATGGAAATAGGCCAAGACAGGGAGAAAAGAAATCTAAAAAAGTCTTGGTGGATAAACTGAGAAAATGGAGAATGGCTGAAAAGAGTAGTCCAAAATAGTTAAAAAAAAAAAAAAAATCACAAAAAAAACCCTGTTCTTGTTTTTTGAAAAAAATTTTTGAAAAATTTATTATTCATATCTAAATATAGTATTAACACACGGGATCATGTAAAGTGATCATTTGAACAAGACACAGGCACATACATGTACAGATACTTATCAATGGGGAGTGGGATATAAAAATAGCTGCTTTATTGACAATGGTGGATTATTTTTTTCCCTTGAAATATTGATGAAGATAAGAAGTTTGTATTGATTTTAAAGTTTTGCTACAAAAATATCAGTACCAAAATGGAGTATCAGTCCATGAATGTGTAACAGGTGTTAGGGATGTTGTATTAATGTCTGTTCTAAGAAATTGGATGACCTCTGCTTTGATGCACCAGCGTGTCCTGTTCAGAAGAAACTGGAAACAGAGCATCCCTGACATCTCTGGATAACCACACAGTGCAGGAAGAATTGTACGAAGACGTGCAGGCATTACAGGAAAATAGGAACATACAGTAACCACACTTCTCTGAAAAATATTCCACTCAAGATAGAAAGGTATTCAACTGAAATATTTTCATTCCTGAGAGGTTGGGATTTTTCAATGGAAAAATAATTCCTCAGAAACTTAAGATTTTACATGAAAAATGATTAAATAAGATAATACAGCTGCTTAAAAACCCAAATTCCTTTTGAAATGTTATCATTTTAAGTCTCTGAGTGCAGGCTCCTTGTTGCTACCACGGCCTGACATCATGATGTAAGAATCATTATTTCTAGGTACTGTAGTACTATCGTTGGTACTTTCTCCCATTTACCAGCCACTTGAGGTCCATCACTGACAAGTGATGTCCAGTTTTCTTCTCTAGGTTTTACAAAGCAGATGTAATACTCCTAACAGGTGTTGAATGAGACTTGCTACTGACTGTAAAATGTTATGAGATCCCAAAATGAAAGGTTTTATCTAAATCGGATTATGTATAAAGCATTATACTGAATGAAAACACCTCCATGCCGATGATCTTGTTCACACCAGGATTTTTCTGTGGGCTCAAAGAAGAGAGATCAACCCAATATACAGTTACCAAACCTCAGAGGACGAAGGCTAATTTCTTCAGTCACCATCTCATAGCAATATGCACCAACATTTATTATTCTCTTCTTGCCAACAGATGCAATACTGAATAAATTCCATAAAAAAAACTGAATGACTTTGTAAAAATTTATACTACAAAGCTCATAAGCAGAGTTCACCTGGAAGGTCTAGCCCGAAGCTGGTATTTATCATTCATAAAGACCCTGTGGCTTTTTTCCAGGTCTGTCAAACCCACTATATCATATATGCATAAAATAAGACTCACTTCAGGACAAAGAGACTGTAAGAAACTTATCTGCTCATTTTACTGGGCCTTTGACAGATACTAGTCAAGAAAAAAAAAAAATCAGCTCATTTCTTGCGAAGCTGAAATGCTGGTAAACAAAGCTCCTGCATGCTCAATAGTGCTGTTTGCCTGGGCATCAATGCTATGTAGAATAAGAAATATAGGCTATTATTTCAAGAAAAATAAATTTAAAAAAGAAATCATTACTTATATATTGCAGACTCAAAAATCCTGACTCAAGGATCTTAGATTTTGAGTTTGCATTTAAAAATGGAGAAAAGTATGAATCTCCAAATCTTCTTTGGAGACAATTGCTAGTATTTGACTCTGAAACTACAATACAGAAGCTCCCACATGGTTCCCTACCATGGAGTCCATCTTCCAGGAGCAAACTGCTCCAGCGTGGATCCCCCACGGGTGGGCGGCAGCTCCCTCCCAGATGCCCTGCTCTTGCATGGGCTCCTCTCCACGGGCTGCAGCTCTGGCCCGGGGCCTGCTCCTTGGGGGGCTCTCCATGGGCCGCAGCCTCCTCCAGGCCACATCCACCTGCTCTACTGGGGGCTCCTCCACCCATGGGGGGGCTGCAGCATGGAGATCTGCTCCATGTGGGACCCGTGTTCAGCAGGGGAACAGCCTGTTCCACCAGGGACTTCTCCCTGCACAGGCCGCAGGGGAACTGCTGCTGCCTATCTGGAGCACCTCCTGCCCTCCTGCTGCACTGCCTGTGGGGGCTGCAGGGCTGGCTCTCACTCCTCTCTCCCAGCTGCTGTTGCCTGAACAGTGCAGGGGAGTGGGGAATATGGGCTGTGGTCAGCCCATGATGCTTTGTCTCCACTGCTCCATCACAGCCACTCTCTGCCCCTGCTCCATGTGGGGTCCTCCCTGAACTGATCCTGAGGGGGCTGCCCACAGGCAGCAGTTCTTCAAGAACTGTTCCCACATGGCTCCATACCATGGGGTCCATCCATACCCCAGGAGCAAACTGCTTCAGCATGGGTCCCCCACGGGTGGGCGGCAGCTCCCCCCAGACCCCCTGCTCCTGCGGGGGCTCTCCGTGGGCCGCAGCCTCCTCCAGGCCACATCCACCTGCTTCACCAGGGGCTCCTCCACCCATGGGGGGGCTACATGTGGGACCCATGGGCTGCAGGGGGACAGCCTGCTCCACCAGGGGCCTCTCCACAGGCCGCAGGGGAGCTGCTGCTGCCTGCCTGGAGCACCTCCTGCCCTCCTGCTGCACTGCCCGTGGGGGCTGCAGGGCTGGCTCTCACCCCTTTCTCCCAGCTGCTGTTGCCCAGCACTTCTTTCCCTTCCTTAATCCTACTCTTCCAGAGGCTCACCCAGTGTTGCTCATTGCTGAGCTCTGGCCAGCAGCGGGTCCTTTTGGAGTGGCTGGAGCTGGCTCTGCTCTGACATGGGGCAGCTGCTGGGTTCTGCTCACAGAGGTTACCCTTGCAGTACTCCTGCTACCAAACCCTTGCTACAAAAGTGGGGATGGCTCAGTTTTGCCCTTGATAGACTCTACTTTTAAAAACCTGTCCAGTCCCTCAAGCTTCTTGGGCTAGAACTGCCTCCTCCTACCCTTTGCCTTTTTGTTTGTTTGTTTGTTTCTTCTTTTTACTTCTAAAGTAATACATAGCCAGATGTCAGAGATGATGGTACGGTCAAACCTTTAAACCTCTGTTTCTGTGGTCAGTCATTATTCCATAGTGTGTGTATCATGTCAGTGCTGGCCAGGAACCAAACAATCCTGTCAGAAAAGCAGACTTTGAGGGCTGTTTGTAAAGTCCACATCCAGCATATTATGGAAGTGTAAATCACAAACACTGATGTTATATTTTTTATATATAAAAATTACCCTGTCTTATGGACAGTGATCTCTTACCAAAATTTCTGGTTCCCTTTCTCCTTTGGCCAGATCTTTAGCTGGATAGGATTAATCCAAATCTGGTTTATCTGATGATTTCCCAGACAACCTCTGACAGATGTCTTCACTGAAGATCCTCAAGGATCAGATATTTCTCCAAGCTACAAAACTAGTTTGGTATGAACAGTGGGTGTTGTTCTGCATCCAACCGCCTGTTTGTCACATAAATTTTCTAGGACAGAAGATAAGACCTAGTCTTATCTTCTCATATCCTCTCAGTGTATGCAGGCTGTGTGAGCCTGCCTCCATCAGCCTGCATCCACGTCCTGCATAATGTTTCATTAAAGGATTCCCAAAATGAGAGCTTATGCTGAGTTTGCACTCCAGGGGCTAGTATGATTGTTAGCTTTGGCTGGTATCCCTTACCAAGTATCACCTGCCATAGCTTGTTCACACATGCAACACAATTAATGTTCAATGCAAACATGTTTTATCCTCTTTCATCAGTGCAATATGGGTCTTCTTATTGTCATCAAAATGAGAAGCCTTTTACCTAGCACTGATGGAAATTTCACTGGGTTATTGCAAACAGGAAAACAGTGCCAAAATAACACTTTTCAAATAGAGAAGATATTAATTCTAACATATCATACCAAAAGAGTGGAGCATCAGAAAAAACAATATCAGTAGGCCAGGAAAAACAAAGAACAACAAAAAATCAACTCAACAACAATGAGCAGAAAAGAGGTGGTTGTTCTTCTATTGCTTTTGTAAGTGAGTTAAAATAGGCAGGCTACACAGAACTATGATTAGAGCAAAGTCATTGGTAAAAAGCCCAATGCTCCTAATAATAATTCACATTCAAAAATAAAATGCTATTTGACATATTTGCAATACTTTCAACTGAATTTTGAATTGCATAATCAGGTGTACCTGATTATGTCTGATTTATAAATCAATAAGATTAATGAGTTGCTTAAAATATGATATTGTTTATATCTCCAGATTGGATGATCTATGTAAATAACCAACACAGAACTCTACATTCCAAATAACTTTGGCAAATATGTAACTGAAATATAATCTCTATTGTTGCAGGCGTGTGTATTCGCTGTTGATGCAAGCAGGCATTCACAACAGACTTTGCTGGAGCCAGCATGGGTTTGTGAAGGGTAGGTCCTGCCTAACTAACCTGATTTTCTTTTATAATAAGATCACCCGTATGGTGGACCAAGGGAAACCAGCTGATGTGATTTTTTTGGACTTCAGCAAGGCTTTTGACACGGTTTCCCATAGGATCCTACTGGACAAAATGTCCACCATACAGCTAAATAAAAACATCATACGATGGGTGGGCAATTGGCTAACGGGCAGGGCCCAAAGGGTTATGGTGAATGGGGCTGCGTCAGGCTGGCGGGCGGTCACCAGTGGGGTCCCTCAAGGCTCCATTTTAGGGCCGGTACTTTTCAATATTTTTATAAACGATCTGGATGTAGGAATAGAAGGTATTTTGAGCAAGTTTGCTGATGACACCAAACTTGGAGGAGTTGTGGACTCGAATGAGGGTGCAAAGGCCTTGCAGAGGGATCTGGATAGGTTGGAGAGCTGGGCGATCACCAACCACATGAAGTTCAATAAGAGCAAGTGCCGGGTCCTGCACCTGGGACGGGGAAGCCCTGGCTGTACGTACAGGCTGGGCGATGAGATGCTGGAGAGCAGCCTAGAAGAGAGAGATCTGGGGGTCGTGGTAGACAGCAAGTTGAATATGAGCCAGCAGTGTGCCCTGGCAGCCAGGAGGGCCAACCGTGTCCTGGGGTGCATCAAGCACGGCATCGCTAGTAGGTCAAGGGAGGTGATTGTCCCGCTCTAGTCTGCGCTGGTGCGGCCTCACCTTGAGTACTGTGTGCAGTTCTGGGCACCACAGTATAAAAAGGACATGAAACTGTTGGAGAGTGTCCAGAGGAGGGCTACGAAGATGGTGAAAGGCCTGGAGGGGAAGACGTACGAGGAACGGCTGAGGGCACTGGGCCTGTTCAGCCTGGAGAAGAGGAGGCTGAGGGGAGACCTCATCGCAGTCTACAACTTCCTCGTAAGGGGGTGTCGAGAGGCAGGAGACCTTTTCTCCATTAACACCAGTGACAGTGGTGATGGGGAGGGGACATTGCTGGGGCAGCTGACCTAAACCAACCAAAGGGATATTCCATAACACCTGATGTAACACTCAGCAATAAAAGGAGGAATGTTGCACCCCCAGTGACTTAAAATGCCCCACCAGCACTCTTGGCACTCAGCCACCCATCTGCTCAGGGAAAAAGGCTCCTACCAGTCTGAACTTTTGGGTAGACCTGTGCAGTGTCAAGAGTTGGACTTGATGATCCTTAAGGGTCCCTTCCAACTCAGGGTATTCTATGATTCTATGATAACTAGTCATTTAAAGTTTATGTATAGTTTAGAACAGTGGCTTTGCTAAAGAAATTATTGTTTGAGCAAGGCCAAATGATAACCTGAATAAATTACAAAATCAATCAAAAACTTCATCTGATTTTTGTTTACATATACTGATATGAGACTCAATTCAACCCCAAATTGATTGTTTTACACTGTACCCCTGTGAAGTAGTTGTAATGAGCAAAGATTTAAAAAAAAAAAAAAAAAAAAAGTAAAACTGCCACGTTCAGCCTCAAATCTTTTCTAGATTGATTTCAGCTCATGACATTAAAATGTTGTCTGAATGTTGCTACTGTTCCCAAACTGAAATGACCAGAGGAAAAAACTTCTAAAATGTTCATTTCTTTGTTAATAGGCAATGAAGAGAAAATTCAACAATTATCTAAATAAATTAACACATACATAAACAGTAGGATCAAGGAAGAAAATCTCAAATACTTATTTCCTTTTTATTTGAGCTAGGTTAACTCAAATAAAATAGCTATCCCTCAAAATATCTACAAGCCTAAAAGAACAGCTCAGACAAAATTAAGTATACTTTATTTGGAGGCTGAACCTGTGGATTTCCCCACAGAAAGTATTTAGCGATGGCCTTGTAGGAAAGCCGAGTGTGTGAATTAGTTACCTGCTGGTACAAAATACCAGGTCAGTCTAAGCAGTGAGTCAGGAAGTGTAGAAGGTATATTTATCATTGGTTTGGAAGGATGAGGTAGAGAAACAGCACCCACCCACCACCCACATACCAGTTCAATTATTTGTTCTCCAAAACCAAATGACCGTGCTGCAGGACCATAAGTCTGAGCTTTTTGGACAAAACAAAAAACTATTTGGAACATATTGATTGGTTAGATTACTGTTGTTTTAAAGATCATTTCTGGTCCTTCATTTCTTTGTGCATTCATTTCTGTGAACACCTATGCTGAAAAAGACTCTATCAATCTGATGCTTTTAACATATACCACTTAATATTCTTATCAAAATCCATTACAAAGAAACTATCATTTACAATGGTAATACAAAAGCAAATTATATCATGATCAATCCTTATCTTAATTTAAATTCTAAAATATAAGATGTTACTTATACAGGTATTTAAATGATAGCTTTGTTCTTCTTTATAGAATGCCCAGAGAAAATAAAACAAAACAAAGTTTAAGCAAAGCAAAACAACAACAAAAACACAACTCAGCCCTGGGAGGAGAACTCTGTTATTTCTTTTCTGGGACCTATCTTCCTTACCAGAGCGGTGGGGTGGGGGGTGGGAAGTCTTCTCAAATTTTTCCAAATGGCTTTTAAAGATCAGAAGAATTAAGAAACCTTTGGTGAGTCACAGACATTTTCAAAGGTCTCCTAGCTCCTAGCTCAGTCTTTCATCAAAAATAAATAGAAAATGAATTGACTCTTTAAAATGATAGAAGCAAAGAGAAAGTGAACTTCGGTATTCAGAACATAATTTACATTCCTTGTTCGTTCTGACAACTCTTGTATTTAACAGATGGTGCAAAGGCAAACACACCTTTTGATTATAGGGAAAATGAAAAAAAAATGTTTTAGGAAATTTGTTCTATTCAGTGGGAGAAATTAGGACTCGTTCACTTTTTTACTAGTTTGTAACATGATTAAGCAAATTACAGAAAATTCTGTGCCTAATTGCCTATCAGGCCTCTAAAAATATATTCCATTAAACACAGTTCAAGAAGCAACTCTCTTCAAGAAATCACGCTGGATCCTAAATATGGCCACCAATGTCACTGACTTCATTGCTTAAGTCCAGCCTCTCCAACAAACTCAGGACAAACAGACTTTCAGATGTCTACTTCTAGCAGTGTCTGAGGTCTGCATCAGGCCCCATGAATATGAGAAATAATGAAAATATGAATATAAGAAAGTCTCTACCATTTTACCAATGAGTTTCATTGTTCATCAGATCATCCACAGCAACAACCAACCACAACTCCTTTCACAGTCGAAAATTAACAATCAGAATTAACAGAAAGGTAGTCCTTATGGCCCATCCACAGCCTTTCCAGTTGTCCTGAATTGCCATGCAGCTGCATCTCTCGCTAGACAGCCTCTCTGCAGTTGGGCAACATTAAATTCATTAGCTCTGTCAGCACAGGTAATTCACTTGGATGGCACAGATGCTTCTACAGGAATACTCCACTTGCCACCCCTACTTTGTTTTGAGTCTCATTTCACAATGCAAGCAAGCCTAGCATTTTTTTCTTATTAATATTTTTGAGCATCTTGGCTGGTAAGATTATATTGTTTCTTCATTTGTTCATTTCTGTGGATACCTACACTGAATAAGACTTGATCAGTCTTAATAAAAATAAATAAACAAATAAATACATAAGTAAAAGGTTGGCATGCAAACCTTACTTTTTCTCTCTCTCTCTCTCTTTTTTTCTCTCTCTCTTTTTTTTTTTTTTTTTTTTTTTTTTTTTTTTTTTTTTGTTCTTGTCTGTTTCTCTATCTTTAAAAATATAATTTGGTTTTATCATAAATTTGCCTTCAGAACAGATTTTGCCATGTCATTATTTATGTGTGATAAAGGACGCTGGAATGACACATTATGCAACAGTCATTTATTTTGGCTGAGTTTAGAACAGAAATAGAACTGTCATCTTAAAATCAAGAAAAGAAATCAAAACTCACACTTCAGGTGATTAAAAAAAATCTTTTCAGGTTTAGAATGGCATAAGGGATTGGTGGGATTTCATTCTTGACATGAGGTAGGTAGCCTTGTAGATTATTGGTAAGGCTACTTTCTAGACTTGTATCAAAAGTCTATAGTCATATCTAAAAATCAGTGGTTTCCAGTTTTTATCATTCTGCCAACATGTGGTCTTTGCGAATATCCCTGTGCAACAGAGTTTTGGGATTTGTCCTTTGGTTGGTTGTTTTGTTGTTATTGTTGTTGTTTGTTTGCTTGTTTGTTGAGAAAGAGCAGTTACCATCTTAAAAATATATTAACATGATGTTATAGTCTTATTCATTAAATTGTGATTATGGAACAGGCTCATAGAACAAATATGTTATATAGGTACTTGTAAAATATTTTTCCCAACATTAGATACAAAAAGTGCACTGGTACCACATCTTGTATGTAATACTTTTGGATCTCTTGTTACAATAACAACAGAAGTAAAAAAGGGATGAAGTTAAAATCATAACTCATTTTTTCACTCTGTTTATTCCTTCATCTAAAGATTGTTTTCCTCATTCTGAAGATGCTCACATTATAGTACAATTGTTGAAATATTAATTAATTGCTTAGAGTTCAATATGGGAAAGAGTTAGGGTAAATGTGATGGAGGAACAAAATTCAGCATTTTATCATAGAATCATAGAATCATAGAATATCCTGAGTTGGAAGGGACCCTTAAGGATCATCAAGTCTAACTCTTGACACTGCACAGGTCTACCCAAAAGTTCAGACCATGTGACTAAGTGCACAGTCCAATCTCTTCTTAAATTCAGACAGGCTCGGTGCAGTGACCACTTCCCTGGGGAGCCTGTTCCAGTGTGCAACCACCCTCCCTGTGAAGAACCCCCTCATGATGTCAAGCCTAAATTTCCCCTGCCTCAGCTTAACCCCGTTCCCGCGGGTCCTGTCACTGGTGTTAATGGAGAAAACAACTAATTTCTTTCTTAGGAAATGTATTTTTTCCAGAAAAGGCAGTTCAAGTAATTACATCATCTGTCTCTCAGACTTCATGGTCTTTCTCAATCATGTGTACATAAAAGTACAGTGAGAAACTTCTTTAGGATAGTGCATATGACAGATGGAAAGTTGTCATTTCTATTGCAAATATTTCCTTTATGTCACTGAAAAGATAGCAGGTTTTTCCTTCCTCTGAAGAAAAAAACAGCACTGCAAGAAAAAACAACAACAAATATATATATATATATATGGGATATATATATATATGGGATATATATATATTATATATATATATATATATGAGAGATATATATGATATATATATATATATATATATATATATATATAGGGAAATCACCTCAGTTTCTGGCAACTTCACAAGACCAGCACATAGGAAAGCAAGCATGTAGAATAGGTCTGATGTGGACTGCAAAATCTGTATGATACAACAGTGAGTCATTTTCAAGGAAATAAAACTACCTTACAAAGAAAGGTCTAATTCACCAATTAAGTCCAGTTAGGAAATCAATATAAGTGTAAGGGGCCCAAAAAATGTAAGAAAAAATCCTTGTTCTCTGCACAACATTTAATGTAATCTGGAGTTAGAGTCTCATGTCAGAGTCTCAACTCTTCCAGAAAGTTGTTAACTAAATCGAAAATCTCAATGAGATGGAAAATATAATTGAAATACAGGATAGTTGATGCAAAATAAATCTAAAGAGTCTGTTTTGTGAAATGTAATGCATACTTACATTGAGGGCACTTGTGTTTTTAGAATCAATTTTGTCACAATTTGGCTGAAAAATCTACAGAAATCTCAGAAAAGTAAAAACACAGTAAAACTGTAGGACAGTTTACTCTCTCTAACATGATGTCTGTATCAGGTTACTTTACAAAAGACCAAGAGGACAATTTTGAATTACCTTGGGAGGGAAATAGTTTTACCATATAATTTTTATTTATTTTTTTCATACTTTGTGTTTTTAAAGCCATCACCACGATAAATGACCTAAATGTAAAATCAGAATTCACTTCCTTGTGGTTATGCTGCTTTTTTCCTCTTCCTTGTGTCAGTAGTGCTCTGTGCAGACAGCCAGGAGCTCAGACTCCTACATCAGCTCATTTCCACTACATCTGCTATGTATCAGTTTGCATCACTGTGCATTTCACAGCATCTTATTTGCAGGAATCAAGGAGTTAACTTTTGTTTCTGGTCCATAACAACACAGACAGATGGAAGATGCTGTGGTTATTCTACTGCTACACATGGCAAATACAGCAGGTCTTACAGTGGGAATAATTTGCCTTTTAAGAGAAGAGCCAGCAGATTATTACCGTTAGACTGCTTTTTCAATGAATTTAGAGACAGTCTAAAATGACTTTGCAAATCACATAGATATTTTTTCACTTTTCTCAAAACATCTGCAAAATGTGAGAAAAATATGTTCAAAATATCTCCCCAAAAATATGACATTTGCAAAGAGAGGTGATGACTATGTACTACACCAGAAGCAAAATATTCTATACGATATTCTGAGGAGTGGAGAAAACAGAGGCCAATGCACTGCCACCTTTTCTGCTCTTTTCATGTTGAGCAAATAGCAGCACTGAGCACACTAATCACTAATCAGGGTCACATCAAAGCACTATAATGTTTTCATATTCTAAATGTCTTCCAGTGTATTTATTTCTGTTTATATTCCACCCTTGTAGCCCATTTTCTTTCTCTTGTTTACAGAATGGACTGTATGTTAAGTAATTAATGAATTGTTAAGGGGAAAAATGTCATGAAATCTTAAATCATTTAAAAACAATTCACAGATCACATAAAGCTCAGACCAAGGGAAAGGGAATGTGATGAGAATTACATCTTAATTTGTAGACATTGAACTATGCTTTTAACACAAAGAAGCTGATAGTTTCACTTTCTATTAAATGTTAATTGTCATTATGCTGTACAATAAAATACTATAAGATGCCAAAAAAATAGTAAAAAAAGAAGAGGGCATAACCGTTTTAATCCTGTTGTGCTTAAACACTGCACAACATTTTATCTCTCAGTGTATAATTTCTTTCTCTTCCCTATCTTCTTTTCAAACCTTTTTGCCTGGAGCACACTAATATCTCTGTATGGCCATTTGGGCCTTACTTGTTGTTCTTCTAGTGGCAGATTACACAAGAGCATTAAAGCATTATGATTCACTTACTAAAGAGAAGTGCAAGTTGAGTCACTTTGCAATAATCTGTTCTGCTGCAGTATAATAGGCACATTAGAGAACATTTTGTTGAGATGTAATCTCATTTTGTAATCTGTACTATTATCAGTTATTACACCACACCATATTATTTATAAATTATTGAAATGACTATTATAAATTAATTTTAACTAATTAGGCTGCAGTACACAGTGCTCCAGCAAAAGACATGGAACTCAGACCTGGGTTCATAGTCAAGCTCTGCATTGCCACACCCAGATGTCACCACCTCATCTCCCTGTGCAATGTCTGCAATGCCTGAGTGCCACACAAAAGACAGAGCATGCCAAGCCTGTGTCCTGCCTATTTCCAAGGCTTCTGCACCTCAGATTATTCTGTAGGAGCAGAGTTTTTTCCTGATTCTTCTACTGACATTATGAGGCATGAGTGCCCCTTCCTTAAAGAATACGTCGATTTCCTTGCTCTATTTTATTGACAAAAGTAAAAGGGATGGGACCTCCTACACTGCAATTCCTACCCAAGTTAGTAATTGCATATACAAATTTAATAAATATTGTATTGAAATTTTAGTGTTTATTTCTCATGTTTCTAATTTGTTTCTAATAATAGTGTTGTATTTATTATCCGTATGATTATTATGAATAATATTAATAATAAATTGTATAACAGAAACCTAAATACATAAAAAGGAAGAAATGTGGAGTCAACACAAACTGAGTAAGCTGGGGGAAAAACTAGCTGTCATGGGCTAAAAAGGAAAGATCACACAGGAACTGAAATGAGATATGTCTGGGTAGGATTTGCAGGTTATTATTTTTCTGTAACATGGACTTCCCTTCTGCAGATTTTCCTATCTGATTTCTGCTAGATTGTTTAGCTGATATCAGAACATTTTAGATGGCAGGAAAATAGAGTGATATCTGAAGTGTTCATCCCTTTGCTTTTTCTCCTAAGCCTTATCCTGAAGGCAATGGCAACACACCTCTGAAAGGTAGATACAAAATGCTGCTTTTATGTGGACACACATCTCTCACAATCAGCAAAGATGACTTAGCATGGGAGAACCATAGGGCTGCAAGTCATTCAGGCTGTTTTTCCATTGGATAATCTGTATGAAAAAACAGGATAAGTCCTTTAAAAGCTGAGATTTTAAACCTTCACCCTCCCAGTCCTGTAGACAAATACAAAAATGTAGTACAAAAGGAAACAAAAGACTCATCTTTGCAGAGACAAAAATATAGGGCACAATGAAGCACGGTCACGAAGTCCAAAGGCTACAGAAAATGAGTATAGATTAAACCAAAGAAGAAATTTTACAGTACCCATGGGACAACTCAGAATAACACGATTATTTGAATAAATAAATAAATAAACAGACACGAGTCAAAATAGCACAAACATTTTAAAAATCCATAGGCTTCAGTGATGTTCTGAGAGATTTGTCAGACCACTTAGGAACTGATTGTTTTGAATACTAGTTTAGATATTTTTCTGTGTTTGTTTGTTTGTTTGTTTTGTTTTTTACTTTTCCCACAGGTTTTATCATTGTAGGCGAGCACCCAGAGCCATGCACTGTCATGGGGTAAGAGTGGTTCTTCATGCCAAGCATCTCCTGTTTCCCTCTCAGACATGCCTTTGGCAGCCACATGTCCCTTCACATGTCCCTGCAGCCCTGCTGTACTACCATGAATCCAGCTGGGTTTCAGAAGGAACCTGGAGTCCTCCTCCTGTCTGAGAGAAGCTGCTGCTTGATCACTTCTGTGTGATTAATAAGTAATTTATTTGTTGTTCGGGAAGCTCCAGGACTTCTTTTCTTTTTACTAAATACTAAAATAGCCATATAGGATGGGCTCTGGGTGTGTGCACCTGGGGGGATGCTGGGTGTTAGAAATCTTGATTACCATTGAACTCTACAAATACTTTTGTCAAAATCTGAGAGATTTCAAAATGTCAAAACATTTTATTCTGAAAACATGAAGTAAAATGTTTTGACATTTTCAAAATGAAGTGTTTTGTTGAAGCAATGGTAAAACATTTCATTTTGAGAAACAAACCCTTCTAACTTTTTATTCTAAAATACAAAAATACCCTCTCCATTTAAAAACTGTCTCCATGAGAAGAATAGGGTCAGAAGAAGATTAAATCATAATCAGATTAAATCATAATCAGATTAATTCACTGGGGAAAAAAAAAAAAAATTAAGTTTGACAAAAGCTGTTATTTTAATGTTTTTGTTTATTTTTCTTTTAGCACCTCCACAGCCCCCTTTTATCTTGACTGGTTCCTGCTTGTCTGTCCATCCAGTTACTGACATGAAATGCATTAGCGATCTAGTTTTGAGTTTTCACTCTTTTGCTTGTCCCTTATGTCAACTGTTTCTCCTCTGTTTGCTGGAATAAATGTTTGATTTTATTTAAAAACTACCAAACCTTCTTTTCCCTATCTGAATATCACTGTACTTGTTTACCCATTTCTTATACACCTGTCAAAGACGTGAGGCTACAGTTACTGACTGCAGACTACACCCAGGACATCATTTACATATGGAGGAAAAGATTTGTGTTTCTGCTAGAATCTGATGGCAGGGTAAGCTGCGGGGGACAGTTCACATGTACCCTTCTTTTAATCAGACCTATCTGAAATATTTTTTTTTACATTCTTCCTGCTTATATTTCTCCAGCTTTCGTCAACCATCTGCAGCCAAACCATTATCCCAATTTCTGATCTATGGGCACAGAGCTGTCCTATGCTTCTCAGTTTCTCAAACAGTGAGAAGCAAATATCTTTCTGTCTAAACAGCTCATCAAGTGTTTCTTATTTTAACTGTTCTGATGGAGGTCCACCAGGAAAGTAAACCATAAGAAAGGCATCAGACCTGATTTTTTTTAACTGACAATACATTTTTTGTGGTTGAAACAGGTGCTGGATACCACCAAGCCCCCTTAGGCACTGGGATAAAATAAATTTAGTTTTTAAACCCCATGATGTTCTTCCCACAATTCAGGGAGAAGCAGCATGATAGAACACTACAAGCACTTTTGTTTCAGACCTTCTATGAAAGTGAACAACATGATCCAAGCTCCCAAAGACACCAGTCTTTCACTAGCAAGAAATTAACTGCAGAATGCTCATGAACAGAGAAATGGCCACAAGATTCTGTTATATTTATATATTTGTGTATGGGCTAGTATGACAATATATTTTTTCCCAAAAAAAATGCATGAAGACAAGTATTTTTTGTTATACATTTTTCACAGGATGATATGGCTTCTGTCTACCATTTTCTACATAAAAACAAGGATAGAACCTCATTTTATTCTTCTGGACATGCTGAAAAGGTATCTGTATTATAAGAATTTGAAATATGGTTGAAAATGTACACCCAGCTAGGAGGTTACAGGCAGTGTTTTTCAAATCTTATTTATTACAACTCCATTATTTTTAGACAGGTACAGTTAGTTGCCTATCTGGTCATTGCTCACAGTCATAAACTGTTGATGATTCACCATCATCTGGTGATTAAAGACTTTTTAGTATTGGTCTCAATGTTTTAATTGTAATTTAAAATCTGCATGCAGGCTGTTGCAATGCAGCTGCTTTACTGATTAGGTAAAGGGTTTCTTTCTATTGCTGTGACTTTCTGGAAAGCTCAAGTAGAAGCATTTGGGCATGACTGCCAGAAATGTGACAAGCTCAGTAATTTCTCAATCCCTGCAGGCAAAATTTTACTTCAATATATGAAGTACAGAAAGGTTGTAAATCAGCTCTTCCCGTCTCAAAACCAGAGGCCTGCCCTTGTATATGAAGTAGCAAGTGAACCTATCAGAGCTGAGCTGTAGCAGAGAATTTGAATCTGATCTAGCAGATTTGCAGCACATACTTATGTGCTCTTTCCAATGTTTGTTGCAGGGTTCAAAAAGAAAATTTCAAAAGTTGAAAAGCATTGAATGTGGGGAGAATATGTGCCATGTTTGGATTGCAGGATGCATTTTGTGCACATCTGTGGAGGCTGCAACTTTTTATATATGCAGTATTCATCCTTGGCACATTCTAACACACAATAGCAGTAGAACAAGTGACCTGGCAGATGAGGTGTTATCCTTCTTCTCTCCCATTCAGTGATAAAAGGTCT
Organism: Anas acuta; assembly: GCF_963932015.1. Taxonomy (NCBI): domain Eukaryota; kingdom Metazoa; phylum Chordata; class Aves; order Anseriformes; family Anatidae; genus Anas; species Anas acuta. Next base: position 66,009,148 of record NC_089017.1, on the reverse strand, counting down.
GGATGTGGTTTGTCTGGGAGCTATCTACTCCAGGCATAGCAACAGCAGACTTTGTTGAAACAGCAATCTTTGTTGAAAATGGCAGGTATCAGCCAAAACAAACCTTGCTAAAATACGGTGTCACAAGACTGCCTTGTGAGAGTCCACTACTGTGGAAATCTGTCAGAATAAAATGGATTTTTTAGTGGGAAAAATCATCCAACAATTCATCTTTGACAATGAGGATGATTTGATTACAGGTGATGAATATGTAAAGAGTGGAAATTTTTATTATAACCACAATCTTTGGTTCCCCAGAAGAGCTAAATAGATAGAGAGCAGAAGCTGTTCTGCCTCTTCTCTTCTCTTCTCTTCTCTTCTCTTCTCTTCTCTTCTCTTCTCTTCTCTTCTCTTCTCTTCTCTTCTCTTCTCTTCTCTTCTCTTCTCTTCTCTTCTCTTCTCTTCTCTTCTCTTCTCTTCTCTTCTCTTCTCTTCTCTTCTCTTCTCTTCTCTTCTCTTCTCTCTTCTCTTCTCTTCTCTTCTCTTCTCTTCTCTTCTCTTCTCTTCTCTTCTCTTCTCTTCTCTTCTCTTCGTTAATTAATTAACAACAGGCTTACCAACAGCTAGGAACCATTTTACAAGTGGCATAAATTTAATACAGCTGAGATAGTCCAACAATATTCATTTCCTTACTTACTGATTGACTCTGTAGTTTAGTAAGGAAAAGTCTATTGAACTCCATACTTCTGTGGTGAATGAGTAATAGCACTTTTGTCATTTATTTGTATTCCAATATTTTTGCTAAATTTTCTGTTTAGAATTACCCCAAGGCAGTGTTATTCCCAAAACAATCTTGAAAAAAGTTAGTAGAAAAAGTTTTGCATCAGAGTGACTCTCCTTATCAATAGAAGAGCAATATGATTTTCTTTTCTTATATGTTCATTACATGATATCTCCAGCCTCCATTTGCCTGTATTGATGCTTCCCAGCTGATGAAAGGCTGCTTTTATCATGAACTGAAATTTCAATTTCAGCAGTCAGAATTGTTCCCCAGATGTAATTGTCCCCACATATGAGGAGTAGGTCCTCTTGTTTTCCAGGCATGTTTCCTCTGTTTTCATTTGTTTCTCTAGAGAAAGAATGAGAAAGAAAATGAAAAAGAAGAAATTGAGAGTCTAGTATATTTCAGTGGAAAACTAAAAGTCAATCTGAATAATCCTTAGATAGCAACCCTTGAAGATGAAAAGTCACTTTCAAAAGTATAATTTTAAAAGCTGCTTCTCTACATGGAAATCAGTGTAGAGAAGGAGAAACCGTAAAATACCTAAGAGTTCAATATTTTTAGGTGACTTGAAAGCTTTAATCCCATTGAAATTCTGTTGTTTAAACTCATAAAACATTCTGTATTTGAAATTTGGGTTAATAAATCACATAGAAATCTCAAAAAATTTCATCCAGGATCATTGCAACAACCATATAAAAGGACAATATCTATTTTGGAGCATCTGATTTTTACATAAAAGCAGCTGTGTTTTTTATGAGGACTCTTTCTTATTCTAATCCTTTTAACACTTTTTAACACTTTTTGAAAGTTTTTAAAATGAAGCCTGAATTCAGAATAGTTGACAAGGTAGTAATTCTACCTCCTCCATCCTTCTCCATCCACGTGCACAAGAGGTGCAGAAGAAGGAGTTACTGGAAACTTCACAAACTGAAGTACAGGAAGTTCTGGCTGAATATGAGGTGTCACTTCTTTACTGTGAGGGTGACAGAGCACTAGACAGGTTGCGCAGAGATGTTTTGGAGTCTCCTTCTCTGGAGATATTCAAAACCCACCTGGATGCCATCCTCCACAATGTGCTCTATGTGATCCTGCTTGGCAGGGAGGTTGGACTAGATGATCTTCAGAGGTCCCTTCCAACCTCGGCCATTCTGTGATTCTGTGAAAGAATTTGAACACATTTGTCTGAGGGCAAAGCTTCAGCCACTTTCTGGCTCATCTTTACTTCCATGAGTTACCTGTGTCAGAGGTTAGAAAATAGAAGTTTCCCAGGTCATTTTTCAATGTAATTACTTGGGTTTTTGTTGTTGTTGTCGCTGTCTTTTTGTTTGTTTGGTTGTTTTTTGAGGAAATACACAGACACGCTTGATAATATTGTTATGTACACTATCTGTTACTTCATCTTGTTACACTCTGTTTCTGATATTCTTTTTCTTGAACTTCTTCAAACATTTCATTTTGGAAAAGCCAAACATGCCAAGAAGAGAGCTGGCTGAAGACATGTTCAGAACTATCTCTCATTCTGCACCTATCCATCACTAAGAAAATCCTATAATGGGAGAATAAAAGAGAAAGCAAATGCTTTGTGCACACTCCATGCATAGAGCTGTACCAATCAAAAGCAATAATGTAATGACTCAGACACTCATATAGTCTAGAATTGACCAAAATTGTAATAAAAATAATTGAGCAAATTTGGACACTCAAAATATATGTTGAGTGGCCAAAAATTGCACTCCCCCTTGTACTGTAGGACTGTTGACCTTCATCTTCCTATCAACATTGCTGAGTGAGTATACCTGAGGTTTTCTGGTGATCTAAGAAATCATACTGAACTCTGGATCTCACTCCCAAACCATCTCAGCTTTGGAGCTGAGATGCAGACAATGCATACACCCAAACCTTGGACTTGAGAAGGACTCCTGGCTTCTGTATTTCAGAAACATCTCACTCATCAGGTAAGAATTTAATCTCATTAGCTAGTTCAAATGAAATATTATCTATTTTGTTATGTTCTTTAAAAAACATTCTTTTCAGAACCAATATTATTTCAAGAAATATCCAACAAGTCAGTGCTGCCTCCAAGTGAGAGAGTAACAAAGAAAAAGCAATTGTACAGTGTCAGCTTTCTACATTTTAAGTGTGTATAAATATAAAGTATATAAATGGATTTTTTTTCTTTTGTCATGTCCCAACAATTTACGTGCACAAAAGCTTTAATAAAAGTTCTCAGTAATCTGGGATACAGTAGCAACTCAACAGAAGGCGGCTCCTTAGGCACATTTGTGTGGCTCTCATGGAAACAGAAGGTCTGCAAACCTGCACATACAGACACAGAGGTACACACACGTAGGCGTAGCATGGTGCTATATTCCCTCCAAAGGAAATTCCTCCAGATTCTGTAGCATTTTCTTCTTTGTATGATCAGATATTATGCAGTTCTCAGTCTGCCCCAAAAGCTACTTAAATTGAGCAGAAGCAACTGGACAGATCTCAAACTGACCTTTAGCAGTGTAGCCTGCAGGTATGCAGAAAATCAAATATCACAAAGAATCACAGTGAATAAAAATTCATACTTGGAAGGAAACTATTCAGACTAACTAAAAAGGCACTAGGTATTTTCATTAAATATGTACTACCACTTTTTATGTAATTTTGAAAGAGAGGTAGAGAGGGAGAGAACAGAAATTGAATGAGAAAGACAGTAAAGGAAGAAGAAAAGTATAAAGTGAGAGAAGTGATTGCATTAAGAAGTCTTTCATATGATCTAAAAGTATAAATAAATGTATTTTAAAGGAAATAAAATTTTTAAGGATTGAAACAAGAAATTAATCCTAATGGAAATATTTTGAGGATGACTGGGATATTATTCATGGAATTACATAATCAAAAAGGTTAGGCTTTTTTCTGTTAAATTCTTTCCAGTTTCTTCCTGTCAAATACAGTGATTCCTTTTGCAACATTCTTTTGCACAAATAATTGTTTGAAAGTTAGCTTTTCTGTAGCAAATGATAGGTGCTGCAGTCAAAGAATGAACATACTGTAGATAATAATTCATATTTTTGCTTCCTTACTTTCAATTCTATGTGCTAATTTCCTTTTTTTTTTTATTTATTTTTTATTTTTTTTTAATGGGACCAAATCCAGATCCCAAACAGTGAGGTATTATATCTTTTGCAAAACAAAGTTGCTAACTGATACCTGGAGTTATCTAAACAAGGTTCCCTGCAGAGTTCTGTGCCCCTTACTGCTGATTTTCTGTGCTGATATATGACCTAGGAACATGCTGTCTTTTTTGTTGCTGTTGTTTTCAGACCATATTGGAAAGAGTAGAAGTAAAGAGCTTTGTCCCCTGGGCTGTTAATAGCAAGTAGAGAGATGGTAGTGGGCCACAGGAGCAATCTGTTGAGCATCATGACCCACCTCAGAGTCTTTTAGGCAGCAAAAGGCATTGAGCATTCAATTGGTTGCTGCAAGTTAAGAGTGGAAAGTAAGTTCACTTTTCAAGCCAGATGCACTGCTACACTATCAGCTGGATCAGAAGCTGATAGTGTTGGCACATTGGTGCCAACAACATCTGAAGAGCTTGAGAAAGCAACCATGATTTGACCCTAAAAGAGACACAGAGTTGAATTTTGAACTGCTTACTGCTAAAATACTTAGATGCCTCCTGTGTAATTTTATTAACCCTCTTCCAGCAAATAGATCAATGCATTCCTTTAAAAGTTCTCTACAACATGACTTAAAATTATTAGGACTGATGGTGTACACACCAGAGAGTAACCTGAAATTTTCAAGACAGCCCTCTTCTTAACAGTTTCCTGTGTGTTAATGTGAAAGCTTATTATCCCAGTGAAATCTGCCCAGTGTCTAGCAGTTAGTTTAAATCCTCTTACCCAGGAAAAAAGGTCCAACACTGTTTTCTGTGTTGCTCTTCCTGTGGGAAGCTGAGTTTCCTAGTCAGGACAAATAGGACTGCCATTGTGCACATGCCAGACTAGCCAGGCTTTGCTGTTCATTACGATGGGAAATTGTGGAGCAGATGCTACTACTAGGAAAGGTTCCACTGAATACTTCTCTTTTTATGGTTTTCAAGGAGGGAATATTCAGTGAGGCAGTGCTCATGTTCTCAATGTTTACTTTCAGGTGTATTCAAACCTGAAGCAGAAGTCTCTACATTGTGCTAAATTAGTGAAAATAATGTACTAGTAAACCTGGGAGAGCACCTTGGAGAGCTGGAAAATAACATAGAAAAGTTAAATATATACATGTATATATATATAAATATATATATATATATATATATGCTTGAACTTCAGTGCTAGTTTTATTGACATACAAAGAATTGAATCAGAGTAAATTAGTTAATTAGAATATACTCAAATGAATACATTTTATATTTGCTATATAAGTTTTATGTTTGTTATGTATCCCTCTGTCATTCACCACAGGGGCCTGATCTGCAGAACCTGTAAAGCCTTGTTGTCTGTAGTGCAAAAGATCTGAATAAACTGGCAACAGAGAATTGCCATAGTAAAGAGTATCCCAGACTGGAAACTCTTAACCCAAATAATCTAGATACTCCAGAATTTTTTTACACCACCTTGTAACCACTTTCCTTTTGTTTGAAGATACTTCAGAAGAAACAGACTATTGTGATCCTTCTAGTGCCTCCATGGGTTTAACTTTTTTTCTGGTTTCTAGACACTGCAGTTTGCACAGAGCACCAGTCTCTTGTCACAGTGATCCTGTTTGGACTGACACAAAGGCAGAAATTTTCTGTCCAAATAAACCTGGGAATTTTGACCCATTCATTAAAACATGTCAGTGTATCTAAGTCAAAGAAGCTAGCAGTTTCCAAGCTTACAGACAAATCCTTTCCTGGTTGTTCTCTAAACCACTGCTTACGAATTTAAACTAGGTCTTTTGGTTTTGCCTGTAATCAACAGAATAAGTCTTTAATGGCAAAAGTATAACCATGTCTTTGTTATACTTTTATGCAACAATGTCTGTGGTTACAGCCACAGAACTACATCAATTTCAAACCAATGGGTAGTTTCCACAATGTATGGAGAAAGGTCCATCCTGTACTCTACAGCAAGATCACTGCTATTACTTTTTAACCAATGTTTTACAGAACGTCATAAGTGTAATATAAAGATATATATATCGTGTTGCAGAAAGGGCAAATAAGATACATCTAACGATGTGAAATTAATTGCACATAAAAAAATAATAATAAAAAAAATACAGTGACTCTATTTACACTATCATAAACATGAAAATATCTCATCTTGAATTTTAAGAGAAAAGCTTAGTTAGTATTTTTCCTATGGAGTTGAATAGAGAAGTGTAAAAATTCTGTTAGAAATCCAATAAATTTTCTCTGGAGACATTACATGTATTCAAAATTAAAGAAAGCTAAATTAGATTAAATTCAGATAAAAATATGACTAACAGTAGAAATAAAAAAGACCAACACAAAGAAATATCTAGCATGGCAATGTAGGTCTATGGACCTGCTAAAATTCACTGTGTGCCTTTAATTACTCTCATAGACATATTTATGAGGAATGGAAGTAACATATCTGATACAAAATGCTTAATATGGTGGTGTAGCCAATGCAAGATGATGTGCTTCAAAACGGAAAGACTTATTTGTATGGCATTGAAGGTTAGCAACAAGAAATGTTATCTGATTAAGTTCCCGTGACTACAGCTTTGTCTTTATGTGGATGTATGCATTTGGGGTGTCATTTAATGATGCAACCACTGAAATAAGCGGACAGAGGTTATCATACAGAAAGTTCATGGCTGTCAAGCTATGATCTGTGACTTACTGTCTCCTCTGCAGAAAAGTCACCTCACAGCTATTACACTCCCTCTCCAAATAAAGAAGCTGTGCCAGACAAATAATGAAAAACTCAGGATTCAAGAAATTCTTGGATCTGAAAAGAGCCTTGAAAAAAAGCTGATGACTTATTAAAGAGGCTTGATTAGGTTATTAGTACAGACAGATTCTAGCATGAGCTCTAGAAGGTTGCAAATCAGAAAAGTTTGTTCAGAAAAGTGATTATTCAGGAGTTACTGCAGGGACTTGAAAATTTTGTGGGTCTCTGGATTTAGCACCAGGTAACAAGTTTTATGCATACTTGTTTTTGTCATTTAGGTTTTTCATTTAGCCTAGAGACAGTTAAAATTATACAGCAATGAGCTTATAAAGATTGATCTGTTGAGCAAAGAAATAGTGTTCTTAGTGGGTGGTACACTTGTCCCCAGGCCCCAAAATAATATGATTTTGGTGTTGCTGTTTTAATGCTGAGGTTGTAATGCTGGACTTGCGTTGGCTAGAGAACAACCCTTGCCTTTTAAACATTTGATGCAAAGCAGCACTGACTACTTTCTGATAAGGTGAAAAAAAAATATACAGATACTTAGCAAATGAAAAGTATAAAAAAGCTTGCTTCCAAAATGCAAGGAGTGAAAAACATAATTATTGTAAAATTATATGTGTAAATATATGACCTTAAGGTAAACATTTTAAAAAATACAAAAGTTTCTTTTAATTGGTTTTAAACATTAATAGAAAGCAATGGTGACAGTGAGTCTTTTTCTGGACTGAGAAAGCAACTTCAGCTTCTTGAGGTTTTAAAAGTAAAATTTTATGAGATTTTATAAGAAGGGACTTATAAGAAGAAAAAGACTAAGACATTTATTTGTAGTTATGGTGAAGGTAAGAGGAAATTTGGCAATGAGACAGCAGTAGGCAGACTTCTAGATAAAGAAACTGATTCCCTTGTTACTCTCTCCCTAATGACATTCATAAGTTTCAGTGAAACTGATTTAGGTTTACTTCCATTCAAGGGACAACAGAATCAGGCAGAGAGTTCTGGTGGGAAGGGAGTCTCAGGTGATACATACTGATATAGTTTCTGACCAGAGAGTAGCATTTCACTAAAATAAGCTTTCTCTGCTAAAGTGCTGTGGATAAAGGGATTGGAATTTGATGCCACCTAATGTGTAACAACTACTTCAGTAAATTAAAATATATAACTTCAATGGTTTTTGATGGGAAAAAAATGGGTATAAGTATTACCTGAATGTCATATTCTTGGCTGTATTTTACTTATCTGCCTGCTACCTTTAATAAAGCTAAATCTACAAAGTTAGTTCAAAAAATGGGATGTGGCATGGGATTGAAAGGCTTTACTCTTCAAAGGATCATATCTGCATATGCTGATGAAACATATAAGACTGACAATTTCACTATTAATACTAGAATAAAACTTTCTTAAATAACAGCTTCAAAGTTCACTGAATCAGATGGATAATAATACCTGTACACTACACATTGTGGTTTAGCAAACATATAGACACCACTTTTCACTATATTTAATTAATCTGGTCAACATCTGAAAATTCAAGATTTGAATCTCTCTTAATAAAAGCATATGTAAACCAGGTGGTCTGCTGGACTAATTTGGTGTGACTTCCAATAATGCTGTCAAGATTTCTCCAAGATATTTTGAATGTCTTGCACAAATATCTGGCTTGGGTAGCAGCTCTAGCTCTTTTCATCTGTGGGGTAATGCTGGGGACCTGAACTGCAAATGCAGAGTGTTTCTTGTTATACATGATGGTATTAGACTAGCTACTGGCACCTGTACTGCCAATGCTTTACCCAGAAGCTCAAATTTAGCCCAAAACAAGACTTAGGAAGACTTCACTGAGTGTTACAAAGTTCAGGAAGGATAAACTCCACATATGAGCTGCCCTCAACTCTCATTTAAATTAGAATTAAGGCAGTAAAAGTGTAGCTACAGCAGAGTTCCCCAGTGGAATAATTTGACTACATATTATTATTCCTTCAGAAAGTGTATTCCAGTAAAAGAAGTTTTCATGACTTTTCCAAGTTATGGTCAAGAGCAGTTTTTGTAACTCAGCATGCTCTAAGATGAGAAAACCTAGCAATTGAATAAATAAAGGTCAACAGTCAAAACTAGATTAAAACTTGGGGAGATATGAATCTTTAATGATTTCATTCTACAAAAGTTCAGCTATAGGTGCTCTTTCAAATGCTTTTCTGAAGAAGATGATAGATGAAAGTCCAAGAACTTCTTAGCATTTGTCATAGGCTGCAATTCTTAATGAAATATTGTGCTACTTCAGGCTCCAAAAACATCACAGAGTCTCAAAGTCACAAAGCAGCATATGAGCCCAGGACTCAGGATGTATTGCAAACTAGTCATCTCTGAGAAACCTTCTGAAGGATATCATTCTTTAATGTATCCAAGAAGCTCTATATCTCCTGTGTATTTTTCAACAATTGAATCAGGACCCCTTTCTTTCCTACTTCATAATCAGTCCTCAGATGTTTGTTGTACATTATTTTGTATGTTTTGAATGAATGCCTTTCTAATTCTCTTACTCTAGGTTGTTTTACATGAGGAATATTCCTTATGTATCACTTTTACCTAGGATAATCCCTACTAGTATAAAAAATATTCTATACCCAAGTCAACATGCCTGCAGGCTGCGATGATATATATGTTTGTTTGTTTGTTTGTTTCAGAAAAGTTTAGTTTCGTTAAAGATCCTGCCTAGTGGGGTACTATATTTAGTGTTAGTATAATGAGTCTGACACAGAAATAGGAAATAGGCAGTCCAAAGCCAGTTTTGAAACCTCTATCTGGATCTGTAGGGCAGAAAAAATACTAGGTCGAAAATTACATTAAATATCCTATAGGAAATGCTTATAAGCATATGCACTTAACACATGAGATAAGTTGATCAAACGAGGTTATTTTAATAAAAGTTCCCTCAGAAAGAGAAAATTTACTGCTGGCTTACCAGATACAGATCCTTAACAAGATATGTACATTGGTATTAAGCCTAGTAGAAAAGCAAAGACATCAGTGAGGTGAGTGGAACACCTTGTCCAAATGCCAAATGTCATTTGTCAAACATCAAACAGGCCTTTTGCAGCAAAAAAGAAACTCAGTAAATGATCCTATGTGGACAGTTTGAAAGGTATAATTATTGCCTAAAGTATAACCTTAAAAATCTGAATATTCTTTGCCACATGGGCAACAAATGGTTTCACAACGTGGTGCTTGTGACAGAAAAAGTTGCAACAGTTTACAACAGTGATCTAATTGAATTTGAAATATCCCATATAAAAGAAGGGGAGGAGAATCCAAGGGAAACTTAGAAAAGGATGATCTTAAGGGTTAGTTTTACATATTGATCTTCAAATTTACTTTAAAATAAATAAATAAATAAATTTCTTTTGT